>NW_027495676.1:0-198186 GCF_021521415.1 Bidens hawaiensis
CTATTTTTGATACCCAGTCTCATATATAACCCATTGCCATTTTAATATTTAACATAATATTCGTTAAAATATATAAGAGATATCGACCACGTTAAATAATACTTATTTTTAAAAATTAAACAACTTTATTAAAATTTATCATTTAGACAAACCTACTGATATATATAAATAAAATTCGACTTTAACCTCATGACCATATGAGCTACATGTATATGATATAGGTTGATTAAGAGAGCGTCACCTATATACCTTATCTGTGTAAGACAACTAATCAACAATTAAGGTACGGATCCTAACCCCTCCCTATTGTTATCATATTCGATTGTTATAAACCCCGTTGATATTATATACCTTTGAAACTCCTAACGTATTTGACACCTCGATTAATTTGGCCGTCCGTTCGATTCATGTTCAGATTATGATTTGTTATTTGACTTATTAGCATGCGATATATTATTTATTAAATTGTACTCGTTATCACATGTTCTGTGATTTATTATGATATAAATTGTTATTGTATCACTTTCTTTAAAAATATATGCTCCGTATGTGCCACAACAGAAATGTGTGGCTGACAGAGAAAGAATCGAACACTGACCGAAGCAGCAAGAACAATGTTGGCGGATTCAAAGCTTCTCGTTCAATTCTGCAGTGAAGTTGTGAACACCGCTTCCTATACGCTAAATCGTGTTCTAATGGGGTTTTAAATGTAAATACCATTGTGAACAAACTTTAAACATAACCAAATTGTCATAACAAAGAAACAAAGATAATATTCCTAGTCAAACTAGGAGAATACAAAATGTTTTTCAAAATAAATTCCAAACCATTTGGAAGCTTCAAAACATAATCTCCTCGGGCTTTGACGTCAACCATTGCTCCATTGCCCATGAAGGAGACTTATATCTCCTTTCTTGTAAACACTTCTTCTTTTGAACTCCTGCAATGAATTGCATATATGAGTTCCACATACGGTATCCAATACCCATGTGTTAAAAGAAATAATATTAAGATCAATATGGAACATGAAAGTTGTACCTGAGATTTGCCCCGCATCCCTCTTAGCTTTCAACTCCTTGAGATAGGTTGGACAATTTCTCATCCAATGGCCTATCTCTCCACAACCGAAGCACGGATCCTTAGAGCTAACTTTTAGCTTCTTCGGTTTTGGTTCCGTCTTTGCCTTTCCCTTGAACCTCCCTTTGACTTGCCCCTTACCACTAGCAACCTTTGCCTTGGGTTCTGGATGATGCCTATTCTTCAAGCCTCCTTCATTGATCACAAGAACGGGTAAAACCTTTTTACCCATTTCGGCTCGGTTGTTTTAAGCATTGCGTGAAGCTCACCAATGCTCTTGTCCCATCCGTTCGTGTTATAATTCATAACGAATGTCTAAAAGCTTTAGTTAAGCAATTTAGGATCATATATGTGGCTAACTCTTTTGAGACGGAAAATTAAGCCGTTCAATCCGATCAATGTGGCTTTTCATATTAAGCACATAAGATGAGACAGATTGGGTTTCTTCCATACGACATGCATGAAATGCTCGAACCGTTTCGAAGCGTTCCACCCTAGCTTGAGTAAGGAACATTTCCTTAAGCTGGGTGATCATGTCATATGCCCCATGATTCTTGAAATCCTTTGGATCTCGGGAATCATTGTTCCCAACATAAGGCAAGAAACTTCCACCGAATCATCGGTGTATTTTATCCGATCATTGTAGGCATCCAAGTTATTAACATCAGGCTCATCGGGAATAGGGATCGTCTAAAATATAGGATTCTTTTATTGCTTGAGAACAATTCTCAAGTATCGATACCTATCCATAAAATTGTTGTAATTCAGAAGATCCTTGTCCAGAATGGATCTCAGTGATAGATTATGCACAGGTGGGATAATTGTGTTTGGTGGGTTGTTTGCGGCCATCTATAAATTTAACAAAGTTCAATTTAGTATTTTCGATATCATTAATAAATTTTAATCATTAATACCCTTTAATGTCTCCAAGACAACTAATGATTAAATCTAGAAACCCAACGTTTCATTCAAATAGTAGTTAGGTGACCTTTATCCTACTATTCAAATTAACAAGGTAGTCAGCGTTTGACAATTGCAACCTTTTGCAACTTCTAGTTTTATGGGACCGATTAAACATCATATGTTTAGTTAGCATGTTTAATCCCATCAACACCTTTGTACGCCAAGCTTTGGTGACCCTATTGTAGTTGCATCTTCTTTTTCGAAATATATCCTAATACATTTTCTAGTAAAAGAAATACAACTATACTACTTATTATTACAAACCAATTTGAAATAAATAAATAGATTACAAACCCGAATAAAGAATATTACAATCAAACTGAATAAACCACAACACGTCACTTCAATATACACAAGGTCATGGCTACGTTATGAACATCCAAACAATCAGGTCAACCATTGACTAGAATGGTTCCCCTTTGACCCTCAGGTTCTCGGCCAGGAACAGAGAACTCAGAGTTCTCGGCCAAAAGGACCAAAGCTTCAGAGTTTTCAGCCCGAAGATTTCGGTCAGCTGAGAATCTGGAGTTCTCGGCCAAGACCAAGAACTATGGTTCACTACCATGAGTTCTCGGTCCAACCGAGAGCGTGTTTTCGGCCAAGACCAAGAACTATGGTTCACTACCATGAGTTCTCGGTCCAACCGAGAGCGTGTTTTCGGCCCAACCGAGAACCATGGTTCACATCCATGAGTTCTCGGCCAACCGAGAACGGGTCTCATGGTGTTTTCGGCCAGATCGAGAACCATGGTTTCCAACCAAGGGTTCTCAGGCCAGAGTTGAAAATACCTGATTCTGTCCATACAAAAATTTCATCATACAAATGACATAGTTTTTCCAGATTTCCACATGCATGTGTGGTACAATCTTGAAAAACCAAGGGGTAACCAATATGCTAAAAGTTTTCGGCCAATATAGTAAAAAATACCATAAAACCCGAATAGTTTAGATCTTTTTTTTTAGGCATGAAATTGTATAAGCGGCTCTTGATGCCATTGTTGGTTTTTTACAAGATTATCAAAGCCCATTTAACCCATTATATGGAAAAACGCAGCGGAAATAATTAGTTTTAAATCTTGTTTACGGAATACACATAAAACCCGTTTTATGTTAAACCCAATCCAGGATCCAAATATGATTTACATACCATCAAATACAACCATAGGGTGTTAGATTACATACCTTTTAATTTCCATAAATCAAAAGGGATGATATTGAGAATGACGAGCTTTCAAAGAAGAAAACCTCAAGGTTGTATACCCGTTTCAAGCTTTCCAACAAACACCAAGTTGCTAGGAATTAACATTTGCAAATCTCCTTGTTTTCTTCTTCTTGTTCGGCCGAAGTAGGAAGAGAGACAAAGAGAGAGTCTTGTGTGTGAGAAAGAAACTTGTTGGTGAAAGGTGATCTCTCAACCAAAATGGTTGCATGGTCTTGAAAGAAACAAAGAGGAGAGAGAGTAGAGAGAGGGCCGGCCCCTTTGGGGCATTTCCCCCAAAACCAAAAATCAAAATTGTTTATTTCTTTTTATCCATACTTGTTATTTATCCAAATAAAAAATATCTCTCAAATATAAATTATCCACATAATTTATTTATCACACAAGTGCAAAATATTTAGAAAACCATTTTCCCAAATATTATAAGTGTTGATAATTATTAGTTAGATCATATCTAATAATAAATATCGTGATGTTTGTCTAGCTTGTTATTGGGTATGACCCGACATAGATCATAACGTACTAGCCACATCAACTCAAATATGTGTGTTGGGCTGATCGATTCCAACATATGTATGCATGTACCGTCTATATAAAAAACGTATATGTAAGACTTACGTGCTAGACAACTTATACGTTGGATGATTTACATGCCAGTAAGGACTTACACGTTAAAATTATTTTCCAAATAAACGAAAGATAAATAGCGTATACGTACGTAAATGATATATATCGAATTATATGATATATGAAGATAAGTAATTAATTAATAAGGAAAGGTAATGTTTATAAAACGGGAAGTATAATATAATTAGGAGTAGTTGAGTGATGCTTGTTAATTGGTACACAGTTAGTCGTGCCCAACTGAAGAAATGTTTTACAATCAATCCGAAAGAAGCAGGACTCAAGTGAGTTTCTATCCCCATTTCCTTGTAATGTTTTTGGGGCTGTGTGCATACTCGATGTGAATGGTTAATACACTTACCTTAAGTGGTAAGTGCATGTCATATATGATATGTGTGATAGTTATGAATGAATGCTTGTCGGTACGTGAACGATCTTCGGATATTGCACGTGTCACCAGGGAAGGTAATCGTTAGAGTGTGTAATTGATTATAAAGTGTGTATGAATGACAAAGCAGGGTATGAATGAAATTGTATGAATAATAGTATGAAGGTATGGTGTACGAATGTAGGGGACCCTAATAATATCTACAAATGTAGGGAACATACCCTAATAATATCTGTGAATGTAGGGAAAAGACCCTAATAATATCTGCGAATGAAGGGAACAAACCCTAATAATATCTGGGAATGTAGGGAACAATCCCTAATAATATATGCGAATGTTATATAACGAAAGGCTGTAAAGATAATTATGTATGTATTAGTAGACTAAAAAGAAAGAAAGGATGAAAAGTATGAATGTATGAAAGAAAGAAAGTACGAAAGAATGAAAGTATAAAAGTATAAAGTATGAATGTATGTGTATGTATGTATGTATGAATGAAGTATAAGCAGTTTAAGAAATTAATATGTGTCTTCGAATATGTATAAGTATGTATGTGAATGTAATGTATGTTGCCTGACTAATAGAACTCACTCATCGTAGCTGACTTTTAGTATGCACACAGGCAAATAGGATGAAGGAGCTGGCTTGAGGGAGACACATGGCATGGACTAAGCTAACTGGCATCTAGTGTAGAAAAGTTATGATGTTTTATGTTAAGATAATTTGAAAGTTAAAAGTTATGATTTTAATATTTTGTAAAGAATATTTGATGTTTTTTATATTTCGTGAAAAGTTTTAACTCACTCTGATATTTAAAACTATGTTTATGTGTAAATCCAACGCCAATGTAGGCCACCGGTACTGGGGCCTTAGAAGTTGGTATCAGAGCATAAGTTCGAGAGAAATAAGCATTCTACATGCTTAAACTCAAACAGAGAATGAGACTTAAGATAAAAAGAAAGGAGATGCCAGTTAAAGAAAGCCATGTTTCTCTCAAGCAAGCTTGAGAAATATAAGGTACATGATTAAGTTCTTGTAAAGATTTATAAATGTATATGCATCTTACATGAAAGTGAATGAATGTATGAATGTTAGTTTAATTGTTAAAGAAAGATTGTGTGTATGCTAGCTTAATTTCTAGGAATAAGAATGTATGATAACTCACTCTGTTATTTAAAACTGTGTTTATGTGTAAATCCAACGCCAATGTAGGCCACCGCGACCGGGGCCTTAGAAGTTGGTATCAGAGCATAAGTTCGAGAGAAATAAGCATTCTACATGCTTAAACTCAAACAGAGAATGAGACTTAAGATAAAAAGAAAGGAGATGCCAGTTAAAGAAAGCCAGGTTTCTCTCAAGCAAGCTTGAGAAAGATAAGGTACATGATTAAGTTCATGTAAAGATTTATAAATGTATATGCATCTTATATGAAAGTGAATGAATGTATGAATGTTAGTTTAATTGTTAAAGAAAGAATGTGTGTATGCTAGCTTAATTTCTAGGAATAAGAATGTATGTTATATGTATGCTTACATGATTGTGTGAGAAGTAGAACTAGCACAAGTGAAATCATAAAAGGAAGTACATAGAACCTGAGGAGTAATGTAAATAGAAAATTACACTTGGCCGCTGTCATTACCTTAAGAATCATGTGCTAATAATTCCTAGAGTGATAACGTTTGAGTTCTCTTAGAGATAAAATAGATGACTGATACAAAAGGACAAGCGCGAAGAGGTCGTACTGGACGCTGTGGTAAGACACGTGCCAACCAGACACCTTTTTAAAGAAGGTGTGAGAAAGCGATATACGAAAGTACTAGGACTTCGACTTTAGAAAGTAATGAAGAAAGATCACACTTCGAGCTTGTAGTTAAATATTAATGGAGTTGCTAAATTGTTTCGCACTACAATGCCAACAATGTTCGTTGAAGCATCAATGGCAGCCAAACCCGGAAATCCAAGTGGAAGCAACATGAAAGAAATAGAGATAAGCCAATTAGAATTAGTCAAGACATGCAGCATGGCTGCAATAGTTAACTACATAAGGGAACTTGCTCAGATCGTGATTAACGAAGCGAACGAGGACAAAGTAGAGACGATCGAAAAGGACTGGTGATTTTCAAGATATCCTAATTGAACATGCATGAATGGATGAGACTACATAGTGAAGCGAATATGAATGGAAGACGCTAAGAAGAATGTAGTTGTGGACTTAAGACTTTATGGGAGAGACCACTAGCGATACTTTCGTTAAAGTATGAGAGTGATTAAGAATGGTAAGGTAGAAATAGAGGGACATGAGTTTCTTTTTACTCTTATTGTTTGACCTTAAGAGAGTTCGATGTCGCTTGGGAATGGATTTGCTGTTTGAGTTTGAGGCTCATATAGCATGTAAGAGTAAGTTGATAAGGTGAAATCTTTGGATAGCGGTACAGTGACGACATATGGTATCAAGGAAAGTTCAGGGCTTAACGTCATTTCGATGATAAAAGTCGAAGGAGCAATGCCTACCTGGTGTATGCTGTCAAAGTACGGCCGAGACGAAAGAAACGAAAGAAGTGAAAGATGTTCCTGCAGTGTGTGACTAACCATAAGTGTTCCCAGAGGACCTTCCAGGGTTACCAATGGAACGAGGAGTAGAATTCTAGATAGGAGTAATACCAGGAGCACGACCTGTCGGGAGAGAACCTTACCGTCTGGCGTTGTCCGAGATGAAAGAGTTAATGTTCAAACTGCAAGAAATCCTTGACAAAGGTGCCTTAATGTAGAGTGTTTCCTTGCGGGGTGTACTGGTGATGTTCGTGAAGGAGAAAGACGGAAGTATGGGGAGGTGTATATATTACTGCGAGTTGAACAAGCTTACTATGAAGAATAGATATTCGTGGCCATTAATTGATGATTTGTTGGATCAAATGCAAGGTGCTAGTTGGTCATCGCAAATAGACCTCAGAGCAAGCTATCATCAATTGAAAGTAAAAGATGCAGGCATCCCTAAGACAATGTTTCCAACACGAGATGAACACAAAGAGTCTCTCATGATATCGTTGCATTGAGGAATGCTCCAGCAACATATATGGTTACGATGAATAGGGTATGTAGTCCGATGCTGGACAAATCTATCATGGAGAAATAATCCAAATAATAATAATAGTAGTAGTAAGCACTAATAATAATAATAATAATAATAATAATAATAATAATATATGTGAGTAAATCGAATATCAATGAGTGAAGAAAATAGAAAACAAAACAAACACATCTAAATCCTTCCATGAAATCAACAAGAAGGAAAAAAACTAAAAATAGTAATAAACAAAGAGACATTTTTGATAGGACAATACCAAAACCCATACGTAAAGTATGTCATAAAAGAAAGAATGATAGTTAAGAATTATCTCACTCATGGGTCCCACTTTGACAAAGATAACCATTTTCTTCATCCTTCAAGAAAAATCTCTGCAATATATTTTTTATACATACTCTTATCCAACCTTTCATGCGTATTATTTTTTTTGATTTACGGAAGATCATATTTCAAACTTGTCAAACAAAACTCTGTAACATTCCAGACCCACTTTTCAAACCTACTGTTCTCGGCAAACCACAAGAAAACGTAAGTAATGAAAAGCATAACCATACCTCAATAATTTTAATAATGTTGTAAGAACTGTTGAAGATATTTGAACTACTCAACGTCGGCTATAAAAACCAAACTCAACTCACCCCACATCAAAAGCACCCGCCATATTTCCGTGAACTTATTTTCGGCAACCGTTATATACTCAGAACCAAACCCCGCCACAATCTATACTGATTCCAGCAACCGAACCCACACCACTGCAGCCGCACGCCACAACCGCATCATCGCTGCCGCCCGTTCGCGTCTTTCCAAAAATCATCTTCACCACCGTACGCGAGTCCGGTCAAGGTAACTCGAACTCAAGCCTATAACAGTGTTCTAATTAATAATAAATGTGAATCATAAAACAAACAATCAGTTTTACAATGTGGGTCTTTAAGTTTAGGACTATAATAAGTTTATATGGAGAAGATGAACCAGCATAATTAGTTATAAAAAAAGTTAACAATCCGAATAGTAACCATAAAACTGATATGCTGAACTAGTTAAGACTCTTTAATTTCAAACAGCAGGTCCAGGGTTCGAAACCTTGTTGCTCCATTTTTTTAAGTTTAATAATTAACAGCCCACTATATTAAGTAGTTAACTGTCTCAAGTCATACACAATACTCATTGTTGGTCTGGTGTTAAGTCGTGTGAGTTGTAACAGGAGGATGCGGGTTTGAAAATCTGTGGTAGCAATCATTTTTTTAAATAACTTTACAGCTCTTTTAATTGTTTGTTTGACTGTTTCCAAAAATATTGACAAAAAAATGTGTTGGTACAACTAGTTCCTATTCGGTAGAAGATGTTCTTGAGTTTGAACCTTGAATTCTTGTGTTTATTAATTCTTGTGTTATTTTTTTTATAAATGAAGCTACTCTTTTATAAAATATAGAATAAATCTGAAACAAGTTTTAGATACAATCTGTTTCCATGTTCATTAGTTTAAAACATAGATTTTTATACAATGAGAGTTCAAACCTCACTCATGACAAATTATTTTTGATAACCAGTCTCATATTAACCCGTTGCCATTTTAACATTTAACATAATATTCGTTAAAATATATAAGAGATATCGACCACGTTAAATAGTACTTGTTTTTATAAATCAAACAACTTTATTAAAATTTAGCATTTAGACAAACCTACTGATATATATAAATAAAATTCGACTTTAACCTCATGACCATATGAGCTACATGTATATGATATAGGTTGATTAAGAGAGCGTCACCTATATACCTTATCTGTGTAAGACAACTAATCAACAATTAAGGTACGGATCCTAACCCCTCCCTATTGTTATCATATTCGATTGTTATAAACCCCGTTGATATTATATACCTTTGAAACTCCTAACGTATTTGACACCTCGATTAATTTGGCCGTCCGTTCGATTCATGTTCAGATTATGATTTGTTATTTGACTTATTTGCATGCGATATATTATTTATTAAATTGTACTCGTTATCACATGTTCTGTGATTTATTATGATATGAATTGTTATTGTATAAATCAGATTATTTGTACTATGTTACCCTAAGCACTCGCTTCCCGTGGAGTGTCCCACGGGCATAACATTGTGGCATCGATGTTATGTGCTCCTTCCGTGACGGAGATATCAGTTCATGGCGTCTCTTAAGTACAGGTGTGGCACAAAGCTATTAGGAGGCGTATGGATATATCCTAGTTCAGTTTCAGTTTCAGGAAATGGTTGTGGGTATGCCAACTTACGCCATTTCGAGTGATTGACATATAGGAGTGCCCCCTGTATGTCGTCACATGTTATCAGACTCGGTTATGCTTATGGGTACATCCGTATGATATATTTCAGTTCAGTTAATTCAGTTATATGATTTAGATCAGTTATATGTTCTCATATATTGTTATATTTATTTCAGTTAATTATTATTTGCTTTTGAGCCTTAATATTCCGTACTGGGCATTCGGCTCATTCCGTAAATCTTTTTACACTTCAGGTTCACAGGATACTTTGGGCGGGATCAAGAGAGAAGCTTAAAACTTAGGAATAATCTGAAGATGTGTGATAAGCTTATGTTATTTGAATAATATGTATTTCGAACTTAGTATTTGAATTATCAGTAGTATGTACTTTTGACTCCAATGAAGTAATGGAATTATGTCTTTTGTCTCCGTATACCTCCGCACAGTGTGACACGTCAGCCCATCCGAGTTGTGGTGTTACAGCTATGGTATCAGAGCAAAGGCTCTATCCTGTAGAAAAATGTAAGCATTAGTAACTAAAACCTGTGAGGATTGGGTAGGCATCTAGGTCTGATCTAAATAGGTTATGAACCTCATTAGGTATACTTATTTTCTTTCCCTCCGATTTATATTCTAACCCTCTTGACATCTTTTTAGATGCTGCCTCATCGTCAAACCCGCAAGACTACTCGTGCGACAAATGATTCAGCTTCGAATGAAACTCCGATTGATCAAAACATGGTTTCTGCTATTAATCAAGCTTTTGCCGGATTACTGCCGAACCTTGTTGCACAAACCCTGGAGGCAGTTATGCAACAAACTCGTTCAGAAGGACACGTTATTGCTACTCCTATTTCTGGAGCTATGGTTGATGAGAATGCCACTGCTGAAGGCATCCATGTGTGGCTCCAGAGATTCCAAAAACAGAAGCCCAAATCCTTTAGTCATGTTGCTACTCCTTTGGAAGCACGAAACTGGATAGCACACATTGAGAAGATCTTTGAAGTATTGCGGATCAGTACAAGGTCAGATTAGCCACTTACAAACTAGAAGATGATGCACAAACTTGGTGGGAAGGTCATAAGCAAGTCAAAGGAGGAGACACTTATGCTGCTACTCTTTCATGGGCTGACTTTTGTACCCTCTTTTATGACAAGTATTTCTCTACAGCTGACAGAGAAGCATACGTAAGGGAGTATGCTGCTATACGACAGAGGGATGATGAACCAGCTTCAGAGTTTCTGACTCGATTCTCAAGATTGGTTGGTATTATAGGGAGTGCAGCGGGCTCAACACAAGAGCAGGCAGAAAAATGTAAATGGGTAGTCTGCGATCGCATTCGAAAATCAATCATGTTTATGAAGTTCAGAGACCTTACTGAGGTAGGTGATGCCATTAAGACCTTTGAAGAAGAAAGAATTCCTTTCTCGAGCTGGAGAAAATAAGAAAAGAGACCAAGATGGAAAACTAAAGCAAGCTATGGTCCAATCAGCCTCTACTGTTGCTCAACATTAGGACCGTAGGGTTCAAGCAAATCGAAACCTTGGCAATCAAGCACATCCATGGCAACCTAAAACCCAAAACAAGAAACCCGCTCAGAATCAGATTCAGCCATATACAAGACCGATCAGAGCTCAACCACTGAATCAATATGGAAGCCCGAACCAGACCACAAGCTCTCCATGTAACATTTGTGGCAAGAAACATGGGGTCGTCTGTCATAAAGCTATGGGAGCATGTTTTAAGTGTGGCCAGACGGGGCATTTGATTAGAGATTGTCCTAAACCAGATAATAAGAAGATTACAAGAGGAAAAGTTGCACCACCAAACACTGGGGGAAGAGTGTTCACACTTTCTGCTACTGATGCTGCTAATGCTCAAGGTACTGTATCCGGAACCCTTCAACTCGGTGAACGTAGTATCTATGTGTTATTTGATACGGGCGCAACACACTCTATAGTTTCTATATCGTTTACTAACTACCTTCCGGTTAGACCAACCCCGATATATCCCACTCTGACTATTTCCCCTCCGATGGACAATTCGATCGTAATCACTCACGTTTATAAAGACTCTCTGATCCGTATTGAATCTGTTGTGTGTAATGCGGATCTTTCCGATGCATATGTCTGACTTTGATGTTATCCTTGGAATGAATTGGTTAACCTGTCATCGTGTGACTATTGATTGTTATTCTGAACGTGTTGTATTTGGTGATCTTAGTTGTCCTAAACTTAGGGTATTATACCCCATAAGACTCTTAAGATTATTTCCAGGCTCAAAGCTCGTAAGCTTATATCACATGGTTGTGCTGGATTCTTAACCTCGATTAAAGATACCTCTATTATCCAAAAAGGCATTGATAGCCATCCTGTTGTTTGCGAGTACCGTTATGTATTTCCGGAAGAGCTACCAGGACTACCAGCTGATCGTGAGATTTAGTTCACTATCGATTTAAACCCTGGCGCAGAGCCGATTTCAAAAGCACCATACCGTATGGCTCCGTTAGAATTAAAGGAACTAAATGAGCAATTACAAGAATTGCTAGAATTGGGATTCATAAGACCAAGTGTCTAACCATGGGGTGCACCGGTCTTGTTCGTAAAGAAGAAGGACGGTACATGCGTTTATGTATTGACTACCGAGAGTTGAATAAGATTACCATTCGAAATCGGTACCCTCTACCTCGTATAGATGACCTTTTCGACCAACTTCAAGGCGCTCAGTTCTTCTCAGAAATTGATCTAAGGTCAGGTTATCATCAGCTAAAGATCAAGAATGAGGATGTTCCTAAAACTACTTTTCGTACTCGCTATGGTCATTATGAGTTTTTGGTTATGCCTTTTGGGCTAACCAATGCCCCTGCAGTTTTCAGTTTTCATGGACTTGATGAATAGAGTATTTCACGAGTTCTTGGATAAATTCGTTATTGTTTTCATCGACGATATCTTGGTATATTCTAGAAGCAAAGAAAAGCACGAGGAATGCCTTCATAAAGTGCTTTGGACGTTGCGACAAAAAAAATTTGTATGCAAAGTTTTCAAAATGTGACTTTTGGCTTAACGAAGTTGCATTCCTTGGTCATATAGTATCCGCCGAAGGAATCCAGAAGGACCCTGCCAAGATTGAGGCAATTACAAATTGGCCAAGACCCACTTCTGCTACAGAAGTTCGAAGTTTCTTAGGCCTGGCCGGATACTATCGAAGATTTGTAGAAGGATTTTCCGTCATTGCCTCACCCCTTACGCAGTTATTGAGGAAAGGAGTAAAGTATTCTTGGAATGAGGAGCGAGAAAAGAGTTTTGAAGAATTAAAGAAACGACTCGTATCTGCTCCGATACTCACTCTGCCTTCCGGATCAGGAGGCTTCCAAATCTATAGTGATGCTTCAAAGAAAGGCCTTGGTTGTGTGTTGATGCAACATGGTAAAGTCATTGCTTATGCCTCACGTCAGTTAAAGCCTTATGAAGTTAATTATCTGACGCATGACTTGGAGTTAGTCGTTGTAGTCTTCGCGTTGAAAATTTGGTGTCACTATCTCTAAGGAGAGACTTGCGACATATTCACTGACCACAAAAGCCTCAAGTATATATTTACGCAAAAAGAACTAAATATGAGGCAAAGAAGGTGGTTAGAACTCTTAAAAGACTATGACGTAAATATTCAGTACAATCCTGGAAAAGCTAATGTAGTAGCTGACGCGTTGAGTAGAAAGAGTTTTGGTATCGTATCTTGTCTTCAAATCCACCCTCGTATAATCTATGATCTGGATAGATTGGGTGTCGGTATTCAGGTTGGTGATTCTAACGGTTACCTAGCTAGAATGCAAATCGAGCCTGACCTAATCTCTCGGATTAAAGATGCACAGAGGTATGATTGCAAATTGTGGGCGATAGTAATGGCGAATTGTGGGCGATAGTGCAAAACCTCGAGGTAGGCAAACAGTCAGAATTCCGAATGGATGAGCATGGCGTGATTTGGTGAGGCACATAGTTCACCATTCTCCATTCACCCGGGATCTACGAAAATGTATCGAGACTTACGTCAAAACTTTTGGTGAAGTGGCATGAAAGAAGACGTTGCCAGATATGTAAGTAGATGTCTCACTTGTCAACAAGTAATGATTCAGCACCAACGTGCTAGTGGTTTATTGCAGCCGTTGGAAATTCCTGTATGGAAGTGGGATGAGATTTCGATGGATTTTGTTTCGGGTTTACCGAAGACCTTTAAGAAGAATGTACTATATGGGTAGTTGTTGATAGACTATCTATATCAGCACACTTCTTACCAATTCAAGAAGGATTTTCAGTGAGTAAGTTATCCGAAGTATTCATTTAGGAAATTATTCGACTTCATGGTACTCCATCTTCGATCATTTCATATAGAGATCCACGATTCACCTCGCGTTTTTGGAAAGGCTTCCAAGCAGCTTGGGGAACGCATTTGAAGTTTAGTACCGCTTTCCATCCACAGACCGACGGTCAATCCGAACGTACAATCCAGACTCTAGAAGATATGATTCGTGCATATGCACTTGAGTGGACAGGTAACTGGGGTGAATATTTATGCCTTGTTGAGTTTGTTTACAACAATAGTTGGCAAGCAAGTATTGGCATGTTCCGTTCGAGCTTTTATACGGTCGAAAGTGTCGAGCCCCAACTTGTTGGGAAGAAGTAGGAGAAAAGATCATTGAAGGACCCGAGTTAGTCTAAATTACAAACGAGAAAGTCGATGTCACTCGAGAGAAACTAAAAGAAGCTCAAAGCCGACAAAAGAGTTATGCAGATCAGCACCGGCGGGCAGTCGAGTTTCAAGTCGGCGATCACGTGTTTATGAAAGTATCACCTTGTCGTTGTGTTCGTAGATTTGGTATTAAGGGAAAACTTAGCCCTCGTTATATCGGGCCATTTGAGATTCTCGAGAGAATTGGAGAAGTGTCATATCGTTTGGCATTACCGCCACAACTTTCACATGTTCATAATGTGTTTCATGTGTCCTTGTTGAGAGGATATAATGACCATCCACTTCACATCATTAGCTATCCATTACATAAGATCCATGAAAATCTCTCGTATGAGGAGGAACCCGAAGCAATTCTGGATCGACAAGAAAGAGTTATGCGTAGAAAAGTAATTCCTTTTGTTAAGGTTCTACGGAAGAACCACTCCGAGCGTGAAGCTACATGGGAAACTGAAGAGTCAGTTCGTTCTGCATATCCGAATTTGTTCGAGTGATAGAACCTTTAGTCCAGGTAACTGTGAACCTTACCTCCGAACTGTGAAATTTTCTAAATTATATATATACTTTGGCCTATCTCCGAACTACGGTATGCTTACCAATAGTTGCTTTGATATTTGGTCCGTTCTCCGTCAACTTTCGTATGACATCAAGATACATTCTAGGAAAAAACTATTAGGGCATGGTTGTAAGTTAATTGACAATTACGGACACATGGTAATTGTGAATTACACTTACAAATATCCGTTATTAGGATTCCTAATGTATAAATTGGTTTCCATCAAGTGTCTCTTTTATGAAATCATCGATTCTGTTACCTTTGAAAGGATCCATATTTTTACTTAAAATTTCATGGACGAAATTTATTTTAAGGCGATAATAGTTGAAATAATCCAAATAATAATAATAATAATAGTAAGCAAAAATAATAATAATAATAATAATAATAATAATAATAATAATAATAATATATGTGAGTAAATCGAATATTAATGAGTGGAGAAAATAGAAAACAAAACAAACACGTCTAAATCCTTGCATGAAATCAACAAGAAGAAAAAAAAAACTAAAAATAATAATAGTAATAAAACAAAGAGACCTTTTTGATAGGACAATACCAAAACCCATACGTAAAGTATGTTATAAAAGAAAGAAGGATAGTCCCACTTTGACAAAGATAACCATCTTCTTCATCCTTCATGAAAAATATCTGCAATATATTTTTTATACATGCTCTTATCCAACCTTTCATGCGTATTATTTTTTTTTATTTACGGAAGATCATTTTCAAACTTGTCAACCAAAACTCTATAACATTCTAGACCCACTTTTCAAACCTACTGTTCTCGGCAAACCACAAGAAAACGTAAGTAATGAAAAGCATAACCATACCTCAATAATTTTTATAATGATGTAAGAACTATTGAAGATATTTAAACTCCTCAACATCGGCTACAAAAGCACTCGCCTCGTTTCCGTGAACCAAATATATTTTCGGCAACCGTTATAACTATTTCTAACGAACCGGTTTTTCATATACTCAGAACCAAACCCCGCCACAATCTATACCGACACCACTGTAGCCACACGCCACCACTGCATCACTGCTGCCGCCCATTCGCGTCTTTCCGGAAAGCATCTTCACCACTGTAACGGGAGTCCGATCAAGGTAACTCAAACTCAAGCCTATAACAGTGTTCTAATTAATAATAAATGTGAATCATAAAACAAACAATCAGTTTTACATGTGGGTCTTTAAGTTTAGGACTATAATAAGTTTATATAGAGAAGATGAACCAGCATAATTAGTGAAAAAAAAAGTTAACAATCTGAATAGTAACCATAAAACTGATATGCTGAACTGGTTAAGACTCTTTAGTTTCAAACAGCATGTCCAGGGTTCGAAATCTTGTTGCTGCATTTTTTTAAGTTTAATAATTAACAGCCCCACTATATTAAGTAGTTAACTGTCTCAACTCATACACAATACTTATTGTTGGTTATACACAATACTCATTTTTTAAATAACTTTACAGCTCTTTTAATTGTTTGTTTGACTGTTTCCAAAAATATTGACAAAAAAATATGTTGGTACAACTAGTTCCTATTCGGTAGAAGATGTTCTTGAGTTTGAACCTTGAATTCTTGTGTTTATTAATTCTTGTGTTATTTTTTTTATAAATGAAGCTACTCTTTTATAAAATATAGAATAAATCTGAAACAAGTTTTAGATACAATCTGTTTCCATGTTCACTAGTTTAAAACATAGATTTTTAAACAATGAGAGTTCAAACCCCACTCATGACAAACTATTTTTGATACCTAGTCTCATATTAACCCATTGCCATTTTAACATTTAACATAATATTCGTTAAAATATATAAGAGATATCGACCACATTAAATAATACTTATTTTTATAAATCAAACAACTTTATTAAAATTTAGCATTTAGACAAACCTACTCATATATATAAATAAAATTCGACTTTAACCTCATATAAAACCATGCATGACCATATGAGCTACATGTATACGATGTAGGTTGATTAAGAGAGAGTCACCAATATAACTTATCTTTGTAAGACAACTAATCAACAATCAAGGTACGGATCCTAACCCCCTCCCTATTGTTATCATATTCGATTGTTATAAACCCCGTTGATATTATATACCTTTGAAACTCCTGACGTATTTGACACCTCGATTAATTTGGCCGTCCGTTCGATTCATGTTCAGATTATGATTTGTTATTTGACTTATTAGCATGCGATATATTATTTATTAAATTGTACTCGTTATCACATGTTCTGTGATTTATTATGATATGAATTGTTATTGTATAAATCAGATTATTTGTACTATGTTACCCTAAGCACTCGCTTCCCGTGGAGTGTCCCACGGGCATAACATTGTGGCATCGATGTTATGTGCTCCTTCCGTGACGGAGAGTTCAGTTCACGGCGTCTCTTAAGTACAGGTGTGGCACATAGCTATTAGGAGGCGTATGGATATATCCTAGTTCAGTTTCTATTTCAGGAAATGGTTGTGGTTATGCCAACTTATGCCATTTCGAGTGATTGACATATAGGAGTGGCCCCCTGTATGTCGTCACATATTATCAGACTCAGTTATGTTTATGGGTACATCCGTATGATATGTTTCAGTTTTTAATTCAGTTATATGATTTAGATCAGTTATATGTTCTCATATATTGTTATATTTATTTCAGTTAATTATTATTTGCTTTTGAGCCTTAATATTCCGTACTGGGCATTCGGCTCATTCCGTAAATCTTTTTACACTTCAGGTTCACAGGATACTTTGGGCAGGATCAAGAAAGAAGCTTAAAACTTAGGAATAATCAGAAGATGTGTGTTAAGCTTATGTTATTTGAATAATATGTATTTCGAACTTAGTATTTGAATTATCAGTAGTATGTACTTTTGACTCAAATGAAGTACTGGAATATGTCTTTTGTCTCTGTATACCTCCGCACAGTGTGACACGTCATCCATCCGGGTTGGGGTGTTACACATGGTCTTACGGACAATAGTTTTGATTTGTTCAAGGGATAAGTCCGACAATGCCCAACACTTGAGAGAAATGTTGAAGATGCTGAAGAAAGAGAAACTGCATGTTAAGTTTTCAAGGTGTACCATTAATGCATGTCATAAGAGTTTGGATATCTCTTCAAACAGAAAGAACGGAATATGAGGCAAGATGATGGCTAATGCTGATAAAGGATTATGATTGTGAAATCAAGTATTTCCCTGGTAAGGCAAATCTGGTCGCTGATACAATAAATCCTAAAGGTGGAGAGGTTATCACGAGGATTAAGTCATATAAATTAGTTAGCACTTCGGATTTCGAGAGTGAAAACTGTGAGGCACGGTAGAATAAAGGATGAGAGCAAGATGAAAGAGAAATGAATTCTCTGATTACACCGAGATTTGGAAGATAATACTTATGATGTGAAAGTCAGAATTTGGTCACCTGAGGATTCCACGTCATGGAGATCTTCGATACCAATTCCTAGATGATGCTCATAAGCCTAGATACTTGGTTTACATCTTGTTTTGAAAGGAAAGAAGTTGATTATAATGAAGGTAGATACTGATGAAAGTGAAACCATTATATAGAAGTCAAACGGAGATGAGTTCATGGTATGTGATAGCTGTTGAAAGACATGATATTTCGCCTACATGGAAAAGAACAACCGCAAGTATTAGGAAGGTGAAATCGACAATAACGCAGTAAGAGGGTACAAGAAACCAAGGAAAAAAGCTGTAATGACATGCAGAGATGGCATAGAGATGGCTTAGACTTATGTTACTAGTATTAAGTCTTAACATGAATGATTAGTGTGTAACTGATAATCATGTGATCACTAACAGGAACCTTAAGGATAAACTGGAAAGATTTTCGTTTTGGAATTAATATATTTTGAACGTATTGCAAAGCAGTATGTTTGCTAAAGGTTATAATTGGATGGAATGGTCATCCAGTGGTAAGTGTAATGATAGTAAGTGCAATGTTTCTATTTAAAGGACAAGAAAAAAAAGAGCATGCTTGTCGGAGTGATTTGCACTTGCAAAGTCTAGGCAAGAAAGCGCATCATCGAAGACTTCATGGACAAGCTACCCAAGAAAGTTAAAACTAATTAAGATCACTCGTTGATTGTAAGACAAAGGATAAACCGGTAAGTAGGGAAGTTAAAGAAATGATGTGAATACAGGAAGTATTCCTTTTACAAGGACTATGCAGGTTTCGAGGACGAAACCTCTTATAAGGTGGGTAGACTTGTAACATGGGGAATTTTTAAGAATAATATTTAATATATTATTTATTTATGGTGGAAAAGATTACTTAATTTACTAGAGAATTAATAAAATAATAAAGATGGAAGGATAAGTTGGCTAATTAGATGGAATTAATTATGGACCAAAAAGAAAAGATGAGCCTAAGGTCCATGGGCTTAAGGGAGTATAAATACCCCTTAAACCTTAATCCTTTCCATTTTCATCCATCTCTACACCTTCAAAAACACACACTTCTCCAATTCCCGTTTTTGAGAAAATAGCCCACAAAGACACGACGATTCCCGGAGATCTAAGAGTCGGATTGGTCTCAAATTTTAACTGAATGTTCATGGAATATAAATGAATATTTCCATCAATTAGATCTTCGATCAGAGGTCGGGCAGTCTGGTTTTTATCAGCAAAACCGTAGCAGCTCTAAAATGAAGATTTCGGCCACTATTCAACTTTTCTGGCGACTGCAGCGGCATTTTTCGGCGAAGGAGAGATGATGGGTTTGAAGATATGGGCGAGACGGTTTCGTGGCCGCTTGAATCACTCAATTCCGAGTTCGTTTGATATGGTTTTGGTCTATTCGAGTGATTTCGAACATAAACCTCAAAGGTACATTTTTGTTAAAAAAGTTTATTTCCGTGTACGAATTTGATTGAAAATTGGTAGGATGATAGAACGGACCATGATTATTGATAAAGTAATGGACTTGATAGTAAGCGGGATAGTTGGTTCGTTTCGGGTAAAACGAGTAGTGTTCGGTTTGTGAAAAGGAATGGTAAACGAAGTCGGTTTTACATGAAATTTGGTGGGAAAGTAAATCGGACCTTATTAAGTGAAAAAAATGTAAACTTGAACATAAACAAGTGTTTGGAATGAAACGGTTTATACGAGCGCATATGTTTGGACGCATAAGATGTTAGCGTATAAGTGTGCGTATCCATATAAGTATGTATGCGTATAATTATATACGTCGTATAAGTCTAAGCAGTGCATAGGTAGAAGAGATCGTATAGGTATGTATATAACATACATGTATGTAACGTGTATGTATGCAGCGTATATGTATGGGAAACCGTATATGTATGTGCATACCATGTATATGTATGTAAAGTGAATGTATGTAGCGTGTATGGATATAAACGTATATGTATGCATGCACCGTGTATGTATATATGTAGCGTGTATGTATATAAATGTTTATGTACGCATGTACCGTGTATATATAAATCGTATATGTAAGACTTATGAGCTAGACGACTTATACGTTGGATGATTTACACGCCAATAAGGACTTACATGTTAAAATGATTTACCAAATAAACGAAAGATAAATAGCGTATACGTACGTAAACGATAGATATGGACTTATATTATATATGAAGATAAGTAATTAATTAATAAGGAAAGGTAACGTTTATAAAATGGGAAGTATAATATAATTAGGAGTAGTTGAGTGATGCTTGTTAATTGATACACAGTTAGTCGTGCCCAACTGAAGAAATGTGTTACAATCAATTCCGAAAGAAGCAGGTATCAGGTGAGTTTCTAGCCCGATTTCCTTGTAATGTTTTCTGGGCTATGTGCATACTCGATGTGAATAGTTAATACACTTACCTTAAGTGGTAAGTGTATGCCATATATGATATGTGTGTTAGTTATGAATGAATGTTTGTCGGTACGTGAACGATCTTCGGATGTTAGAGTATGTAATTGATTATATAGTGTGTATGAATGATAAAGCAGGGTATGAATGAAATCGTATGAATAATATTATGAATGTATGTTGTACGAATGTTGGGAACATACCCTAATAATATCTGCGAATGTAGGGAACAGACCCTAGTAATATCTGCGAATGTAGGGAACAGACCCTAATAATATCTGTGAATGTTGGGAACGGACCCTAATAATATCTGCGAATGAAGGGAATAGACCCTAATAATATCTGCGAATTATGGAACAGACCCTAATAATATATGCAATGTTATATGACGAAAGGCTCTTTAGAACGTAAGGATAATTATGTATGTATTAGTAGACTAAAACAAGAAAGGATGAAAAGTATGAATGTATGAAAGAAAGAAAGAATGAAATAATGAAAATATGAAACTATAAAGTATGAATGTATGTGTATGTATGAATGAAGTATAAGCAGGGTAAGAAATTAATATGTATCTTCGAATATGTATATGTATATATGTGAATGTAATGTATGTTGCCTGATTACTAGAACTCACTCAGTGTAGCTGACTTTTAGTATGCACGCAGACAAATAGGATGAAGGAGCTGGCTTGAGGGGGACAAATGGCATGGACTAAGCTAACTGGCATCTAGTGAAGAAAAGTTATGATGTTTTATATTAAGATAATTTGAAAGTTAAAAGTTATGATTTTAATATTTTGTAATGAATATTTGATATTTTTATATTCCACGAAAAGTTTTAATTCACTTTGATATTTAAAACTGTGTTTATGAGTAAATCCAACGCCAATGTAGGGCACCGGGACCGGGGCCTTACATTGCTCACAACTCTCAAGGTACTATCATGCAAATTCACAAATAACAATATCTATTTAATTTATTTAAATAAAACAATTACAGTTAAGTACATCAAGTATACAAAAAATAACAACAATGATCAGTTTTGTTTGTATCCTAAAAGGGCATCTTTACGTGGTCTTCATCTTGCTAAACAACCAAGCTGATAACCTGCAAATGCGTATAAAATATATTTTTGTCAACAACACATGTTGACTGAGTAAAACAGAAGTTAGTTTAAGATATAATGTAATAATATATAAAAATAAATAAAAATGCTAACAGTTTATGTGAGAATAAACAGTTAAACGATAGCATATAAACAATCAATCAAACCATAAAAAACGGGCTAAACCGTTGCCATGCAAATGGGCATTGGTTACCAAAAATGAGATGTCGGTAAGCTCACTGCTAGATGAACTGGGCGATGGCTACTACGATGGTCGTATGATCATACGAATATGTTGGACCTCTCCAAAATGTATTCAAATAAAGCAAGTAAGGATATAACAAGTTAGGCGTCAACTGATACACACACCCATTAAACAGTTGCTCTTTTGGATAACGGATAATTAAATAAATACTGTAAATACGCATGTCCCCAAAATGGTTTAAAAAGACGTAAAAAGGGGAGTGATTACTCACTTGATCGGATGAACGAAATATAAATGAGGACGATGATGAGAAAGATGAACCCTTCGCGATATACCGTCAAGGATTCCTAGTTAAATAATATCATTATGAATTAATTAATAATGAGTCAACACGTATAATGAATTATAGCTTCGATGTGATTTGAGTTATGTTTGGGATTGAGATGTTATTGATTGATGATTGAACTCTACGGTTACTGTTATGGTGAATTCATTATTATTAGATAAAATAAATAAATGAATTGAAATATTTAGGTGATTATTTAAATAATATTTAATTAAATATAATGCAATTACAAATGTGTACATATATAAGTATAACTCGTAAAATATTATATAATTTAAGAAAAACGTTAAAATATATACATTGATCCTACAATATATATCTTGAACTATTTAACGAAAATCTAATTTTCTAAATATAACCAATATGTTTAGAATACAATTGTTACAATTTTTAAAGGATTTTATAAAGACGTTCAACGACAAGAAAGCATTGTTAATGATGTTGGGTTTTTAATAAAATCATGTCGTTCATTACTCATATATATACAATACAAACACACACACACACTCATACACACACACACACATACATGTACATATATATACGAAAACTTGGACGCGAGATTAATTTAGGAGAAACGAAACTTAAAGATGTCGGTTTAAATATACTAATGTTTAAGTAATAGTTTAATATTAATAAATACGTATTTATAAACTTTTAAGAAAGTAAAAAAACAAGAAATAAAAAAAACTAATAGCTCGGCTGCCGGGACTCAACCGCCCCGGCAGCCGACTCAACAAAGTTAACACGCACACACACTAGCTACCTGCGCTGGTTTGTTTGTTGGTTAAAATCTAGAACGCTTAATTAAATACTTGAAGCATAAAACCCAAATTCAAACAAGAACCCTAGATTATCAAATTGACCAATCCAATTACTGATCGATATAATTGATATGGGGCTTATGGTTATTGATTAAAAACGACCATAACACATGCATTAATTACCTTAATGTCTGACGAATTGATGTTGCACGATACCAAGAAATGTCGGTGTACAACGATTACGTAATGCTCATTAGGGACTGGTATAATGGAATTGGTGTTAGGGTATATTATGGTTTGCGACATGTCCAGGAGAGTGTATGTATGTTTAATTATAAAAATATGAAACCTAGATGGTGTCTCCCTATGATGATAAAGATGGTTTTTGATAATAACTTAATTCGTATAATTGTTGATCGTGTTTTCCATTTTACAAACGTTGTTGTGTTAGTGTTAACAATATAAACGGTCTGAAATAATCAATTCCATAATTAGGACGAAGACTAGGGTGCAAGATATTAAATGGGTATTCGGGTTCGAAATACGGGTCTAAGGGTTTGGTTAAACGGGTTTGGATATTATTTGGCAAAAAATGCATTTTAGTCCTTGGTCTTTAAGGTGGAAACATATAGTGCTTAAATTAAGGTTGAGGGTGTATTTTGTTTGTGTATATATATACATATATGTACACGCACACACCAACTCCGAGGTTATGCTTCACTCTCAAAATATTTTATCTCTTAAATTTTTATTAAAAAAAGCCCTACATTTATATTATTCTTGTAGTAACTAAAAGGGGGAGAGAACTGTGAGTCGGGGCTTGGCAAAACGATTCCGAGAATCAAAGGGAAAATGCTATTCCTTTCCTGGAGGATAACCCGACCACAATACTCGATCATATAGGCCAAAGCGAACAAATGTCACACGACCGGAACTTTAAGCGGTGAACGTAACAAATGTGATAGTTACCGTCCCTAAATTATTAAACCGAATTCATAGTGATTTCATGACTAAATTCGGAATTTCCAGTTATTTTGTATTTTTATTTAAAAATGTTTAGTATGGTATAAAGGTAATGGCAAGCCATTGACACTCCAACTATCTATTTTCTCAACCCGTTTTAATTATGATATTTTGTTGAAGCCTTATCACCCGTGGTGGTTCACGAGATGCTTCAACTACTCATATTTGACTTTCCTTAATTCGTTATTTAGTTGGATAAGTTAAAATGTCATAGAGAGCTCATGGGTCGACCCAACTCATTTGTTTTGATAATTCTTTAATTTGTTAGGCCTTTTAAAATGTCATGGAACACTCATGGGATACCCAACACACAAATTGATGTTATGATATTTAGTTGGGCCAATAAAATGTCATGAAAAACTCATGAGAAGCCCAACTCATAAAAATATTTTGGTATGCTAGCAAGTTGAGACAATAAAATGTCATGGAAGGCTCATGGAAAGCCCAACCCATCAAAGAAAATTTGTTTATTCATTTATTTACTTGATTTTATTTAATCAAATAAGGATTTGATTAATTCACTTTACTTTAATCAAAGTATTTTAATTCCCATGATCCGATACAATCCTTAAGTTATAAAGACACATTTATCATTTTGTTATACTATTTAAATAGGTTACTCTTATTCATTATATTTTTTCAAACTATCAAACACATTTCAATTTTTACCCTCAACTTTAATTATTAACATTTTAGTACTTTCTGTTTTTGTTAATCTCATGTTACTTCTCATGTTTTACAACTTACCTTCCATCTTATAAGTCTTTATTGTTGAAATTCGATCATTGAATTTTTATTATTAAATTGAGTTTTCCATCATTTAAATTTAGTTTCCTCTATTAAATTAAATATTCCATTAATTAGTTTAATTTCTATTATTAAATTGAGTTTTTTTTTATTTTTGATTGAATTTCCATGGTGATCCATGTATAATGAATCACCCATTTCATTTATTGTTATTTTCATGATTATTTTTGAAAACCTACAGTGGTTCGTGTGTATCTCCACGATTCATTTTTATTTTAATCAAATTTCGTTGTATATTTAAATTTACCCGCGTTCCTAGATATTTCAATACACTACTTCGATATTTGGATATATCTTGAGAATTATGATTTTTTTATAATGACTTCACTAGGTTGTTGAGATAGTCATGGTGATTCATGTATTTATTACCTCGCGTTTTCTTTTATTATATTATATTATTTCACAACCCATTCTTATCTCGGTGATACAAGAATCCACCTTATATTATATACAAATTTAAATATTTATTTTGAATAGGACTATCTCGCTAATATGAGAATATCCGCTTCCCAATTTAATCTATTAAAAATTTGTTCGAATACCTAAAATTTTGCATTTCCATTAATGTTCAATTACTATTTACCATTTATTTAATATTTAACCTTGTAATTTGAATTTATCCCATCTCAATTTTACAATTGCAATGCTAAAATTTAATATCAATTTCTCTTAAATTTCATAAGTTCCTCATCTAATCAAACTCGATTCATCAAAATGTTCATTTAATCTTGTTTAAATTTATACTCTTGATCTTAAGAATATCATTTCTAATATCTACAATATTTGAAAGTTTCACATTTATTTTTCATTTTTAAGAGTTGTTGTTAATTTGACTATTAATTAAATCATTCCCTTAATTTTTGTTGTTGATATTTTTAATACATTTATAAAAATCTTTTTTGCTATTTTCTCTAATTTGTGAAGTTCACGAAAATCGTTGGTTATCTTATATTCCTATTCTCATTCATCACGATCTTTCTTTTCAAAATATCATTCAAATAATTTATCCCAACTTCAAGGGTTTCGTTTTCTTTCAATTTTAAGATGTTTATAATTTCACTATTTTCATTAATCAAACTCGAATGTTCACATTATTGTTTTATTTAAAATATTTCAAACATGAATGATCTTCTGATTTTACCTTTAAAGTTAAATGTTTATAACTCACACGATAGGACGAATTATGTGAACCATCCGACGATAGAAGTAATTATGGTCTAGAACATAATTATCTAACTCCTTTCATGGAAACCACAGTACGTACTATTTTGTGTCATAATCTAGGATCAAACGTAGCTTTGGGTAACTGTACAAATGTAAAGATGAGAAGGACATGGTAGATACGCCGCTGGTACGTCATATATATATATATATGCCCTTATCGGATTTTCATTTAGAGCGTTGCTCCGACTAATCGAAGTTCCATGTTATGTTAAAACTTTATATTTTATTTAAAATGTTATTCCTTCAAAACTTTAAATGCTACACTATATTTGTTTTAGTTTTCTTGAATTTCGGGACGAAATTCCCAAAATTAGGGGATACTGTAGCATCTCGAATCTTTCATATTCGTGTTCGTTTATGTTTGACTCGACTTGGAATGCAATTCAGAGCTTTTGAATTTTGTATTTATTAGTACTTAACTTGTCATAACTTTCAAACTCGTCAAACAATGCTTAAAACCCCTTAAAATTGCTTAAAATGACTAAAAATCACATTTATAAAAGTACAGGGACTATTTTAGCCAAAAATCAAGAAATTGAATCCCCAAGATATATCCTATAATGTTATAACAGGTCCAAACTAGTTTTTGTTTTTTGAAAAGTCAAAATCCCTATGTTATTATACCCGATTTTGTCATTTATTGTTCAATTTACTTCCTAAACGAGCCAGTTTACTTATTATAGTATTCATAAACAAATCTAACTATTATCCTTAAAATCCTAGAGTCCAAAACCCTAATTACATCTGCAATACCAGCCTCCATCATCCTCAAGCCTACCTCTTTGGTGTTTCTAATGTTCTTCATCACGTTTGCATCTTCCGATTTGACTTTGGTGTTCAAGACTCTTTGACTCGACTTTTCCCATCTCTACTTTATATTCCAGGGTAAGTTGTCTTAATGAAAAAAGTTTATTTTTGTCTAACTAAATAAATCCATTAATTATTTTTATTGATTGATGGGGTTTTGTCTGTCAATTTCCCTCCGACATGTTTTAGGGCATAATAGTCACAATATGTGACTATCTGATTTCTGTATTTCTAATCAAAACTAGCGTTCGGGTCTGAAGTTTTATGTTTGTTTCCAAATGTTGAGTGTACTGGTCAGAACCCGAATTTCGACTCAGAGTTGGGATTCTGCACAATACCAGTCCGTTTAAATCGTTAAGATCTTATAACTTGAGTTTTATACCTCCGTTTGATATGATTCCAGCAGCTATGTTCTCGTTTTTAATTCTAGTTTACTGTATAAAAGTCCCAGGTCAGTTGGTGTCAGATCAATCATCTCGCTTAAGGCTCGAAACTCGTTTAATATCTTTATTTTATTGCTTAACTCGCCTAATTAATAAGGTGAGTAACACTCCTCTATTTTACTTCTTTTGAACACTTTGAGTAATTATGCGTACATGTTCATACTTTACATATTACATACAATACATAACTAACAAACTGTGAATGTTGTGTGTTGATCGATTAAATGATTATTTACTATTTGCGTACTTGCTTATATCTTTAATTCTGGCTTTTAGAGAGGTCTATCATTAATTCTAGCATAACTCATTGATACCGTCATTGTAGTTATTGCCCGTGTTCGTGAGGCATGGATACTCGTATGATAACTACTGTTATACGAGAATTCCATCAGTGCGAGATGAGTGTCCCAAATTCCCCTAAGTCGATAACACAGGCACAAAGCATATCTTCCAAGGTTTGAATTGTACGTTCGCTTTGGCCATCAGTTTGGGGATGGTAAGCAGTACTTAAATTTAGTCGCGTTCCCATGGCTTTTTGAAAACTTGACCAAAAATTTTAAGTGAAACGACTATCTCTGTCGGATATGATGGATGGCGGCACACCATGTAAGGATACAATGTTTTTGACATATAAGTGCGCTAACTTATCCATGCTAAACGTTTCTTTTATCGGTATAAAATGGGCAGACTTGGTAAGTCTATCAACAATAACCCAGATTGCATCATTTTGGCGTGAAGTTTTCGGTAACTTCATGATAAAATCCATGGTTATCATATCCCACTTCCATATCGGGATTTCTGGTTGTTGTAGCAATCCTAACGGCTTTTGGTGTTCAGCTTTCACTTTTGAACATGTTAGGCATTTGGCTACATATAAAGCAATGTCTGTCTTCATTCCAATCCACCAGTAATCATCTTTTAGATTGTGATACATCTTGTCACTTCCCGGATGCATCATATACTTTGACTTATGTGCTTCTTCTAAAATCTTATCTCTTAAACTTCCGACCATCGGTACCTAAATCCTTGTACCGAGTCTATGTATTTCATCATTTCCTTTGATTAGTTGGTCAATAGTACCATTTTCCTTCTCGGCTTTAATGTTCCCTTCTTCCAGTGCCAACTTCTGAGCTTCTTTAATTTGACTTACTAAATCAATTTTAAGTTCCAATCTGAGAGCTCGGACTCTCTTTGGCTTCTCATGTTCTTTTCTATTTAAGGCGTCAGCCACTACGTTGGCTTTTCCTTCATGATATATGATCTCACAATCGTAATCATTAAGTGTTTCCATCCAACGCCTTTGTCTCATATTCAACTCCTTTTGATCGAATATATGCTTCAAGCTTTTGTGGTCAGTGTATACTGTGAACCTTACACCATACAAGTAATGTCGCCATAATTTCAAGGCGAAAATTATAGCGCCTAGTTCAAGATCATGCGTGGTGTAATTCTTTTCATGAACTTTTAATTGTCTCGAAGCATAAGCAATCACTTTCTTTCCTTGCATCAAAACACATCCCATTCCCGTGTGCAAAGCATCACAGTAAATGGTAAAGTTTTCTAGTCCATCTGGCAAAGCCAAGATAGGTGCATTGGTTAACTTTTGTTTTAGTGTTTCGAATGCTTCCTCTTGCTTCTGTCCCCATTCAAACTTAATTGCTTTTCTTGTGAGTGAAGTTAATGGAACAACTATTCGGGAAAAGTGTTGAATGAATCTTCTGTAATATCCGGCTAAGCCTAGGAAACATTGGACTTGAGTCGGTGTCTTAGGTTTCTCCCATTTGGTTATAGCCTCAATCTTTGTCGGATCTACTTGAATACCCTTCTCATTTATAACATGACCAAGAAATTGTACTTCGGACAACCAAAATTCACATTTGGAGAATTTGGCGTATAATTTCTCGTTTCTTAGGGTTTCAAGTATGATCTTAAGATGAACTTGATGGTCATCTTTGGATTTTGAATAAAAAAGAATGACATCGATGAATACAATAACAAACTTGTCCAAATATGGCTTGCAAATCCGATTCATAATGTCCATGAAAGCTGCTGGAGCATTAGTGAATCCGAAAGGCATCACAACGAACTCGTAATGTCCGTATCGGGTTCTAAATGTTGTTTTAGGGATATCTTCTTCTTGTACTTTCAATTGATGGTAACCAGATCTAAGATCAATCTTGGAAAAACAGCTTGCTCCTTGGAGCTGGTCAAACAAGTCGTCGATTCTTGGTAGTGGGTACTTGTTTTTAATCGTGACCTTGTTTAACTCTCGGTAATCTATACAGATTCTCATCGACCCGTCCTTCTTCTTTACAAATAGTATTGGAGCTCCCCACTGTGACGAACTCGGTCGTATGAATCCTTTCTCCAAAAGTTCATCTAACTGTTTCTTTAACTCTTTCATTTCTGTCGGTGCTAGACGATAAGGAGATTTGGCTATCAGTGAAGTTCCAGGTATAAGGTCGATTCTAAACTCTACCTCTCTGTCAGGTGGGGCTCCTGGTAGTTCTTCGGGAAATACGTCCTTGAATTCCGATATGACTGGTACCTCTTCCATCTTCTTTGGTTTGGATTCTTTGGTTACATAGGCCATGAATGCGAGGCATACCTTTCCTATGCAATGACTTGCTTTTATCTTGGAAATAATTCCTACTTTTCCTCCTTCTTTGTCTCCAGTTATACGAATGGTTTTATTGTTAGACGTTCGGATATCATAAGCTTATTTTAAGCAAATCTTCATGTGCTCGCAATGTTCACACACACTCAGCTTTATATCTGGACATACGTAAATGTTGTATGTATAAATACTCTTTAGCCAAGATACAACTTATAGAGAATATGCTTGACGAGATATTAATTCTTCACCCACGTTTTGAAATGCTACATACGTTAAAAGATGGTTTGTTTCCAAAACTTTTGGTGTGGGAGTGGTTTGTTGGGTATTTTGGCAAGGGTGTTTTCGGAGGGGTACTACTAATCGAGAATCTTCTTCAAAGTTGTTCACTTTTCTTGTCTCTGTTCCATTTCTCTTCCCAGAGTGTAGTAAATCATTATTATTATTATTATTATTTACAATCTTAATGACTCTTTTAAGGTCAAATCATCAACACTGGTTTTATCCAAGATGTGGATAAGTTATTCCTCAACCCTGTTATGAAACTTCCAATTCTAATGGATTGTTCGGCTATGAGCATAATAGCCCCCACCCTCATTAGTTCGATATATTAGTATTGGTATTGGGGTTGACTTACTCTACATCTTCCTTCGTGAGACCAGTTTCCGCAGCCCAAACATCGTTCATTGTGATTTTGAAGATCCCACAAAATGGTGGCATTTGATCCTCTTGGCGCCACTTTTTCCTCGCCTCATTGCTAAAAGAGAAATATTTTCTACCTAAGTTCTAGAGGCAACCTAGGTTTCTCCAATTATAGGTAACAAAGTAAATTGAAATAGAAAGAATGTATTATAGTTCTTTAGGGTCTTCCGGTAAAAGGCCGATGCTTAATTCTACCATTAAAAGGGTAGAGTGGTAGATTAGGTTTTTGGTGTTGATTTAGTGCTTTGGTGATATGAATAGGATTTTTTTATTCGGTGGTGAGAATGCATGATTTTGGTGATATAATAGGGTTTGTTTGATTCGTTTTTTGAGAATGTGTGATCTGATTGATTATGATTCAATACATTATGATCTAGTCTTTGATATGAATATGTTTAAGTTGATTTACATTAGTTTGTGTAACTATGTGTGTCAAGAGGAAATTTGGGTAGAGTAATGAGATGAAATCTGAAAATGATAAGAACTGATAATTAAAATAAGTGTTGTAATACAGAGTATATATAGACGATGAGCTCATTCATTAGACATTCCCTAACAAATGAATCGCATTCGCTCTAAACACATTAACTGTCATTCGATATAGTAACGAATGACAATATATGTTAGCCTCATTCGTTTAAATCCCCAAACGAATTAGGACAAAAGACACACAGACACATTCGTTGTTAGCTACTCTAACCAATGAGCCTTCACATTAGCGAATGTAAATTTATATTATTTACCAAAATACCCTGATACATTATTCTAATACCAAAATAAGTTAAACAAAGATCGAGACGCAAAACGATGTACTAACAAACCCCTCTCGTCTCGAGCTCTTTGTAATCTTCATTTCTTGAATCGGCTAGCCTTGTAGTCGGCACAGCTACGAAACCCAAATGTATAACATACCCGAACCCCCATTTGGAATTGCGTAGCCTGCTTGTTATCATTCACGTTCGCCCATCCGATCCAATTCTTGTATAGATCTTCATTGTCCGATTCAGATAGGTTGACTAGCCAAATAGGATCAATAATCCTTATAAACTTCATCTTCAACCCCGATCACAATATAGTTATCGCCTCGCCAGTCTTGTTATTGTGTACCACCAATTAGATTTTTTATAAGGACATTGAGGAAAAGTCTTTATATGAACTTTCTTCAGCATGCACGGTGGATTTACATTAAGTACCAGCTTTCTCCATCTAATACACAGATCAATCTCATCTATAGAGATTCTCATCGACCCGTCCTTCTTCTTTACAAATAGTATTGGAGCTCCCCACGGTGACGATCTCGGTCGTATGAATCCTTTCTCCAAAAGTTCATCTAACTGTTTCTTTAACTCTTTCATTTCTGTCGGTGCTAGACGATAAGGAGATTTGGCTATCGGTGAAGTTCCAGGAATAAGGTCGATTCTAAACTCTACCTCTCTGTCAGGCGGGGCTCCTGGTAGTTCTTCAAGAAATACGTCCTTGAATTCCGATACGACTGGTACCTCTTCCGTTTTCTTTTGTTTGGATTCTTTGGTTACATAGGCCATGAATGTGAGGAATACCTTTCCTATGCAATGACTTGCTTTTATCTTGGAAATAATTCCTACTCTTCCTCCTTCTTGTCTCGAGTTATACGAATGGTTTTATTGTTAGACGTTCGGATATAAATGGCTCTATCGTTACATAAGATACGGGCCTGATTAAACGATAACCAGTCCATACCATATACTACATCAAAACCTGCTAATGTCATGGGTAACAATCATACAGGTATGACGTGATTTGCTAAAGATATTGTGGCGTTCTCTAAAGCCTCGGTTATTCTACTTGCATTCCCATCAGCAGTTTATACTTCATAATGTTTATCTAGTTTAAATAAGGGCTCATTTAATAGAATACAAAATTTATAATCTATAAAGCTTTGGTTTGCACCCGAGTCAAATAATATTCTAGCATAAACATTATTTATAGGAAACGTACCGGTGATCACGTCCGGTATATCAGCTGCCTTCTGTGTGTCTAGCATAAAGACACGAGCATTTCCTTTCTTGGCATCAGTCTTTGCACCGCTGCCACTTGCACCAACCGTCATCGTCGTTGGTTTCTTTTTCGAACACTCGTTGCTATAATGTCCCTTCTCACCACACACGAAACATTCCACTGTTTTCCTTGTACAATTTGCTTCCACATGACCCGGTCTCTTGCAAAAATTGCATGTAACCGAGTTGTTTGGTCGAAGACATTTTCCGAAGTGTCTCCTACCACATAACTTGCAAACAGGACGATTATATACAAACGCCCCTTCTCTTTTCTTTTCAGTTTTCCTCACTTTTCCTCCAACTGGAGTCTTGCCATCATCTTTCTTCCTCTCGTCCCGATTCCTTATCATTCCATCCATCAAATACCCAGCCAACTCCATGGCCGATTCCGTCGAAGACGGCATGTGTGAACGTACTAAATCACGTATCTCGATTGGTAGTCCGTAAATGTATCGTGTCACCTTGTTGATTTCAGGAGTGACTAGATGGGGCACAATTCTATAGTACTCAAGGAACTTGGTATTATATTCCTTGATATTGGTTCCCATAACCTTGTGATTCCACAGCTTGGTTTGAATCTGATCCATTTCATTGATCGGACATAATTTCTTCAATACCATAGCCTTGAACGTTGCCCAGTCTAGATTGTACAAATTTTCTCTACCCTTGACTCCAATCAGGGTGTTCCACCATTCTAATGCCTCTCCTTTGAACATCTGAGAGGTAGACTGAACTTTCTCACTCTCCGTACACTTACTTATCAACACAATCGACTCCATTTCCTCCAACCATCGGAGGGTATGTATCGCTCCTTTATCCCCGTGAAATTCTTTGGGGTTATAAACTTTAAACACCTTAAAATCACAACCTTCGTGTATTTTGAGTTTCTTTGTTTTCTCACGTAGGTCATTTTCAGCCGTTGAACTTGCATCACTCGTTTCTTTCTTTCTTTCGGTTTCCTTTTTCTTACTCTCCTTCTTTTCCGATTCCTTTTTGGATTCTTTCTTTGATTCTCTTTTTGAAGTAGCGGTTTCACTTCGACTTGCTCTTTTGTTAGATTGTGAGGCGGTTCTACTTGGATCATTTTTCATAATTTCATAGATTGGATTTACAGCCTCTTTTATTAAATCGCGGATACCAAGCACATAATTTTGTGGTATGGCTTGTATATTATCCGCGGTAGCTTTTTCTTGCAAAATTTCTTCAATTGTCTTTCCTTTATTGTTTACTTGAATTTCTGGATTACTATTTGCTTTAGACATGTTGTTACATGAATAAAACAAGATTTAGGAAGGGCACACTTTATATTACATTATTTATTTTACAAGAAAAAGGATTACAATTACTACAATAGTACACAACTATGATTTCTAATCCTTAATCCATTTAGTAACAAGATTCTTCATCTTGTCACATTTCTTGGCTATTTTCCTTCCCATTTTCTTCTTATCCACAACCTCATTTCTCAGCTCGTCCATCACCAAGTTTGGCGGGTTCGGATATCCCGTTGGTGCATATGCAGCTGGAAAGAGATAAGCATTTCCTTTGGATAAAGATTCGGATTAGCCACGTATGCATGCATTTCTTCATCGGGGATATTAGTGGTATAAAATCCCTCGATAAGATTTGCCTCCTCGCGAATCTCCTTAGCTTGTTGCGAGATCGAAGACCTTGATCCTAAGTATGAAGGGAAGTAAGGATTCTCGTTCTCTTCTTCCTCTTCGGGATCCTCCTCTTCTTCAGGGTCCTCCTCTGATTCATAAGGATTCTTGATTGGCGATGAGTTAAGTCTCTTTTTGTATGGCATTCTAACCCTCATTTTTGGTTTATGACTGGGTTCAGCAATGCTCGATGGAATCTGGTATTGATAACCCAATGGCGGTGATCCGAATTGCCATCTCCTTTGATCAGAATGACAATTCATCCAGCTTGATGATTCCGATTCTATTTCTTGTTTCATCTTACTCTGGACATCCTGTTCCTCGGAAGGATGGTAAGTTGGAATATCGGATGGGTAATACTGGGGAATACTATCGGTGGTATCATCAAAAATTTCTATTGGCATTTGCTGACTCCCTGGGAGATACACGGTTGGCTCCCAAAGGGTATTACCGGATTGATTTGTTGATTGTGACTAAAAAAGCTAGTATAATAACTATTGCTACTTTCCATATCGGATGGTTCAAGATTGATTGTCGGTTTTGATTGAATGGCTACTCGGTGTCTACGACCAAAGTAGTTAATATAAGACATCTGCACTTTTAGTTAGATTAGGGATAGGAGGTTTACCAATCCTATCTTAATCCTACGAATAATAATAGTAATCATAATAATAGTTAAAGCCTAGGTACTAATTTTTAATACCTAATTCGCTGAAACCGATGGCTCTGATACCAACCTGTCACACCCCAACTTAGGGCCTAGGCGTGTGACCACAAGTTGGTACCTGTTTTGTAAATATATCAGAGTTTATGGGTTAATTTTAGCAGATGACTTTAGGTTGAATATAATATTAATTTACATTGAAAATTTACTCGGGAATTAAACACCCGAGTATTAGTTTACAAAATATACGTTTCATATTACAAGGAATTTTAGTTATAAAAAACAGAGCCATCTTGTACGCGCTTCTATCTTCATTAAGACTCCAATCCTTGTTAATGCTACTTACGCTTAATTACCTGCAATTGGTTGGAAAAATACGTCAGCTATATGCTGGTGAACACGTATGACTCAATAAAACATTTGAATGACATTACAATACAAATATAGTTTTCACTACAAGCTCGGCAGAAGAATTTCTACTTCTGGTCTATGTACCACTGCCCTACACACACAATTGTTCTCGAGCCACGTAGCCCTTACTGGGAGACTAGTTATGACCATTAGCCCGCGGCCACGTAGCCTTGGAATGATTTAGGCTGAACGGTTATGTTTGGATCCAGACACATGTGTATTCGGTCTGAGTTGTCTTTATTTTCTAATTTGTATTATAACGTTTTAGAGATCACATGATATCATGTAAACATTGATTGACTCGTTAAGACAAACACCCGTTTGTCTTATTGAGTATAAATATCTTTTGACTGATAAAAAGGTAAACGTATTCACCTAAACCGTCGGTGTTGGAAAACCTTGACTGATTGATTGATTGTGAATGATACTTAACCTATACACAAATAGGTTCGTATGAATGTTTTGAATGATGTTAAGCTATGATTGTAAGCTTAACCTTGAAATCGTTTATCTTTGATTGTGAATGAAAACACTTAGTTTTATGTGACGTTTGATATAGCATGATTTGGCCTAATAGGTTCAACACGTTGGTAAGTTTATCCAGGTAAGTAAACGGGTCCCTCAGTTGATTGGGATTTATGCGAATTTGTTTGATCCCCTTGATTTCACTCGTCCTAATCAATATCTTAGATCTAATCCAGATCTATACATTGATATTAATTAAACGGATCTAACTCTTTTAATACCTTAGCTTGATTGTTAGTAGTATATATATATTATCAATAAGATTAATGTGAAGCTTGAGAGAGAGAGAGAATACTTTAAACTTTCTGAATAATATTAAATCTCTCAAAACTTCAACCTCTTTACAAGTGAACAGTGGTTCACTATTTATTGAGACGATCTGGTTCACTAACATCCCCTAGCGAACCAGCGTCCCCTTCGTTAAATAACTTAACTTAACGAACCACCCCCTGATTCGTTAACATCCCCTAATGAATAAGGAGGGAATACATTATAAAGTCCTAGTTCGCTAACATTCCTAGCGAACTAGACTTAACCTTAACGAACTAGTCTTAGTTCGCTAACATTCCTAGCGAACTAGACTAAACATAACGAATTACATAAATAACATTAAAATATTACATTAAAATAATCAAATAAACATTAATGATAATTACAAAGACTCGAGACGCAAATCCGTGCACTAACAGACACCCCCTCGTCTTGAGCTCTTTGTCTTTAACTTATTTGAAACGCTTTGTCTGCCAATCTCTGCAACTATGAATCCCATGTTCATGGCATACACGAACAACACGTTGGAATTGCATAGCCAGGTCGTAATCTTCTTGGCGTTCAAACAAAATCTGCTTCCTGTGTAGCACGTCATTGTCTGTCTCTGATAAATTAACCAACCACATCGGATCGATTATCTTGATGAGCTCAGTCTATAGTCCTCGACCACGAACAATAACGGCCTCGCCAGTACGATTGTCATAGTACCAACGGTTGAAAGACAGATAAATATCTTGCGGCATTGTCTTCACATGAACTCTTTTCATTGTCTTTGGTGGCTTCACTTTCAAAACAAGTTTCTTCCAGCCGGTCCTTGTATCAATCTCATCAGTACGTTTACATCTTGGGACCTGGGGCTTGAAGAACTTGAAGCCATGATTGACCTCGAACAGTAAGTGTTGATGAAACCACTCAGCAGTTCGGTTGCCCCCACGATTGATAAATGGACGTCTCGCGAGGGTGCGTACATCCCAACGCGGTAGTGTTAGAACATCCATTATCCTCTCGTAATATTGCACACCTTTTTCCCATTTAACAATACATACCTTAAGTTCTGAATCATAGAGCCAGGAGACAATATCACCATGTACCTTAGAAACAGTCTTGAAGGTAGTCATCCGATTTGCCTTAATCCAAGCAGCAGCGGTATCCTTTCTTTCTTTATCTACATATCGAAAATCACTGATAATCTTTCCCACTTTCTGGCGTTTGAACCATCTTTCAATGTCATCATCAGTCACTTCTTTGAGTGAAGGAACCGTTCGCTGCACAATCTTCTCCAAATCATCCTCAGTTTCTTTAATTACGTCTTCATGAAATACCGGAGCACCTTGATCAACATTTGCGTGTTGATACAAGTCCGGGTACTCTTCAGCTGTAATATCCTCCATCTCAATCTCCTCGTTCTCATAAATAAAATCCGTATCCATAAATAACGGATCATCTTCCATTTCGTTCTCATTGATCACTTCGACATCGGGCTCAGTCTCTAATGCAGTCAGCTGATCGTCATTTAGCCCAAGTAGAATCGAGATCTGCTCCCTTGTCAAAGATCTAACCACAAACTCACCGATCTGTATCTCATCTTTGTTCACCATACTTCTAACTATCCCCAATTCGTCAATAAATATCACCGTGTTAGCCTCAATCATTTCTATCGGCTTGGCAACTGTTGGATCTTGAAATGAAATTATCTGCTTGTTTGAATCATCAGCGCCACTCACACCAGCTCCAGAGGATGAACCATGCGATTGTTTAGGCTCACCTCCTGCATCAGACTCTTCAGGATCATCATCATCATTTTTGAGTTTCTTGAGGGCATCTTCTTTACAAGTTAATTGTAAAATTAACTCATCTTGTTCTTTTAATTTCATCCCCTGAGACTCAACAATCGCACGCAACGACTTGGTCTCCTTCTGACAGAACGAAATGTAACTCATCATTTTTCGTTGATTCTCCATGAGTCGTTTTTGATTGAGTCGGTCAGCTGCCATTTGATTTTCATATAAGTGTAACAGATTAAGCAGCATTTCCGTTTGACGTCCAGGTGACAAATTGTATACAGAAGGATGAACTGGTTGAATAGGTCCCTGAGGCCGAGTGATTCTCATGAAAGAGACATCACTAGGCAGAGGCGGAGGAAAAGTAGTTGTTGGAAGAGGAGGAGGTCCCATTGTAGTGGTGGAAGAAACAGTTGACAGCGCAGCAGGAGGCCTCGGCATCTCGGTCAACGCCGTTTGAGGAATCAAGCCGAGCCTCTCATGTGACACCATCGTCGTTGTCAATGTGAGCATCGGAGTGCTAGTAGTTAGCGGCACCGCCGAGCTTTGAGTAGTTGATTGATGAGGTGGTGGTGCACCAATAATTACACCAGCCCAAGAGGACACACGGGGCTTCTTCGGTTGTTCATCAGTAGCTACCGCTTTGCCCTTTTGTTTTCTTTCTTGCTGAGCTTTCATGGTGGCAGCTAGAGCAGCATCAACTGCATCTTGTTGTTCTTTTAGAGCTCGCTCACCAGCTCCATCATCACCATCACCATCGTTACCATCATCATCCCCACCATCATTGTTCCCACCTTCTCCCCCTTCACGCTCGGAATCCGAGTCATCATGGATCCAGCGCTCATTAAGAGGACATACATAATCAGGGTTGATTATATGACCAATCATCCTTTTGTCCTGTGGCTTATCCTTTCGATAAATCAACATGCGATGCACTGTTTCAGCTTTCATATGTTCCATATCAAGAACATCGTTCACGAACGATCTATCAATCACCAAATCCGGTATCAAATCTTGAATAATTAATTGTAGAAAGCGTGGATACATCAAGAACTTCTTTGACGGTAGAGTTTGCTGAACTTGCTCTTTCAAATGATCAAAGATGAGTTCTGAGTAGTTGAATGGCTTGTTCAGGATTAAAGCAACAAATGCTGATTGCAAACTTAATCTACATTCATCGAAACCACCGCGACGGCCACTCAAGCAATGAAGCAAGACATGCAGCAAATACTTGTAAGGTGGACACAATCCATTCTTGTTTAACATGGACCGACGAATATCACCCCCATAATTTAATCTTGTGAATAGACCCCGGACCAGCGTTCTATCAAATTCACTCAGGTAATCATCACTATCATCAAACTGAAGTATCCGACGAATGACCTCAACATCAATCGTGATCGGAAGCTGATTAATTGTAGCTTGAACCCAATTACTTTCCTCAACATATATCACCGTGTTCCAGAACTGCCTGATTATACTAAGATACACCTTAGGTTTAGCAGTGATTGCATAATGTATCTTCGAACGGCGTAAGAAATTCAACATAGCTCCGAACGTCCTTAAATCAGCCACGCCGTGATCAACATAAGCACAGATATTGTGCTTCTTATCAAATGGTAATAAAACCATTTCAGCCTGTTGAGCTTGTTGTGGTGGTTGTCATTGTGGTTGTACTTGACGAGGTTATTCCTGTGGTTGTTCTTGTTCAGCCATGATTTACTGTATAAATAAAACGTATATGAGAATAGATATCACCATGTATATTCAAAAGATATATGTATTTAATCTAGTTATGCATATTAGACGATTTAAATCCTTTAATTAAATTAATTGAGTATTCAATTTAGTTAATTAATTAATGTTAAAATTTATTTTTTTTTTAAATGTCATTCGTTAACAATCACACTGATTCGTTATACAAAGATAACGAATCAGGCGATTCGCTATCAAGTAAATACCTTAACGAACTGAACCTAGCGAATCACTAATTAAGTTAACGAACTAAACTCTAGTTCGTTATATTTTAAGCGAATCAAACTTTGATTCGTGTGACATCTTATTCGCTAAGCTAGTTCGTGGGAAATATTAACGAATTGGACACGAAACAGTTCCAATTCGCTAAGACTAACGAATGGTCAAAATTAAGACTTTTTCTTTGACTCCACTAAGTCAAGGTCAAAATTATCAAGAACAATAATAGTCAACATTTTAAACCCAGATTCAATTAGACCATAACTGTCGTCGAATCAACAAGATAATCAGCTCCTTGAGCTCGGAAACTAACTAGTGAATGTAGGTGAATGAGATTAAGACTCATTACCTATATGTACTAAGGATCAACGAACCAACAGTAACCATCAAGAACACACAACAATAATTAACCCAGCAAACAATAATCAAAAGATGATTAGAGTCCACCAAGGGTATCGGAAGGTTATTCCGATCAAAATGATATCAAAATCAGACAAGTAAAAACACAAATTATACACAAACGAATTTCAAAAGTTCAAAACCCTTAAACCTCTGAAATATCATGATTTAACTGTCAATACATGACCATTGTTGACGAAATTGATATCGCCTAGATCAGTTATACCTTAGAAACTCAAATTGATTTTGAAATGATCAAACTTAAAGATCGAAAATATCAGAGAGAATTTGAACAGTTTCTAAAAGATGAAGAAAGAAGACGAACAGTGGAATCCTATTCGTTATCTTGTCTTATATAGCGATACACGAAACCCTAGGCACAACTTGCACGAATCAGACGATTCGTTTAACTTAAAGTTAGCGAATTAGCCCATTCGCTAACTCAATTCGTTACCTTATGTTAGCGAATCACAATGTGATTCGTTAAATTAAAGATAGCGAATCAAGACACGATTCGTGTCATGATTCGTTAAATATGTATAACGAAGGGATGATTAGTTACAGAGTGCGGAAGCGAATTGGGTTAACGAACCAGAAGCTAGTTCGCTAAAGAATCATCTAGTTCGTTAACCATAAATAACGAATTGGATTTTAGCGAATTAAACCCTTTTATTTAATTTTAAATTAAATAAATAAATGAATAAATTAATGAAATAAATCAATAAGTTAAAATATCGAGAAACCTTTATATCCCGACAACCTAATACGTTAAAATTGTTTCAGATTTCCGAAACTTAACTTAAAAATTATTTAAAAAATTTAGTATAAAGAAAACGAAAATATTTTTGGTATTTTTTTATTTTTCAAAGATTTTATCCAAAGCAGTACATATTTTTGTAATTTTGTCGAGTTTGAGTAGAGAATCATATTGACCAAATTGCCCTTCCATCACAGTTTATATTTCAGCGATATTATGATTGGCGATAAGTCGGTCATTGGTATTGTTGTCCACATAAATCTAATAACACACATTCAAGTATTTTTGTGATATGATTAAATAGTTCAATTAGAGCACAGAATATCAGAAACTATCAGCCTCTAATCTCGGTTCGAGCTTAATTTGATTTTTACCAAATCACCCCAACTTGACTTAAACCATTATATTGTTGATCAAAATTTTGATACCAATTGTAGAAATTTTGAGCAATGCATCAAGTTTCCTTTACTGTGAGTGAGTATGCACGAGTCCATCTGTCGGCTTACATACATTGTATCCCCTGGGGTCCGTTTCTTAATGGTATTAAGACGCACACAAGGGAGGAACAATTGTATGACTAACAGTGGATTTTGATCAAGTCAGTAATGTAAATTGTACGAGGTACAGCGGTGATCAAGTTTAATGACTTTGGGTTTGATCTAGAAAGCGAGTGAAATATTCATGCATATGAATACCCAGATGGTTAAGCCGCATAAAGACTCACAGTGTCCAGAATCTTAACGCTTGTTATTTGCTTTATTTGATTTTTTGGGTGATCAACAAATATAAGGCTTGAGTATGACTGGTTATTACATTTCTGCCATCCTCACCAAGACTTTTGCTAGAGACTAACACCCCTTTCAATTTGGCGTTTCTTTATGTTTATATCACATACTTTACTCTACTGGGTTGTTTTAAGACCTACCAATGCACCAATGCAATTAAGCACACAGTCTTTTAAGCTTACTTTTTGCTGAACTTGGGGTCAAAATAATCAATGTACTATCATTTTCTCTTTTTGCTTCAAAAACTCAAAATTTGAGGAGCATAAAAACAAAATAAAGATAAATTTAATCGCCCCAGTTAACTTAAGAGAATAAATTAATGGCTAACCTTCAATTCATAAGTGAATTATAGGACCAAGACATGCAAGCATGCTTCACAAACTTAAATAACCGACATAATTTTCAGCGAGAAAATAGTCTAAAAATCTTTTTGGATTTTCTCTGTACAAAACTTTAAAACCACAATATTTTTGTCTTTTTCAATTTTCTTATAAACAAAATAAACTTCACAATCTTTTTAAATTTTCGAATTTTTCTGTACAAAACATAAATCACATTCTTTTTGGTTTTTCTAGATATTTAAAGGAAAAACAATAAAGAACAGAAATCACAATATTTTTGAATGTTGAAAATTTTTTTAATGTTTTTGGATTTTATCTATACAAACGAAAATACATTCCTTTTTTATTTTCTATACTTTTCACCCCCTGAAATCTAAAACATAAAAAAAGTAAGACTAAATCTATAAAGCAATTAAAAGATAATTATCCTAATTTTAGAATCTCAGCAAGGGTCTTCAATCCATTTAAACCAAGCAAAAAAGTAAAACGTGTTTTATCAAACGCTTTGGTAAACAGATCGGCTTTTTGAAAATCAGTGTGTACTTTCTCAAGATCAATTAATTTCTTTTCATAACAATCCCGTATAAAATGATATCGAATCTCGATATGTTTCGTTTTAGAATGTTGTACCGGATTCTTGGTGATACTTATAGCAGCAGAATTATCAATCAAGATGGGAGTAGTAAGAAACTTCAAACCGTAGTCGCGAAGATGTTGTTGTATCCACAAAACCTGGGAACAGCAACTCGAGGCTGCAACATATTCAGCTTCGGCGGTTGAAGTAGAGACCGTTGTCTGCTTCTTACACTGCCAGGAAACAAGCCGGTTTCCTAAGAATTGACATCCTGCAGTAGTTGATTTGAAGTTGATCTTGAATCCTCCATAATCTGAGTCTGAAAATCGAAAGTATTATCTTTGGGGTACCATAACCCGATGTCAGGATTTCCCCGTAGATATTGCAAAATACGCTTGACCGCTGCCAGGTGAGTCACTCGGGGACTAGCTTGGTACCTAGCACACACACAAACAGCAAACATTATGTCGGGTCGAGAAGCAGTTAAATACATTAGAGAACCAATCATAGCACGATAAAGGGTCGGATCAACGGTATCCTCCAATTCATCCGGTGATAAATTGTGGCCCACTGGAAGAGGAGTTGAAGGGATTTTTCCGGCAGTTATCTTGAATCGGCTCAAGACATCGTTCACATATTTAGTCTGATGAATGAAGATTCCCTTATCAGATTGATGAACCTGCAGCCCTAAAAAGAAATTCATCTCTCCCATCGAGCACATTTCGAACTTTGTTTGCATGGACTTCTCGAAATCCTTACATAAAGTGTCGTTTGTAGACCCAAAAATAATATCATCAACATAAATCTGGACTAGAAGAAGATCATCACCAACAGTTTTATGAAATAAAGTGCAGTCAACAGTTCCTCGTTTGAAGCCATCATCAGTCAGATGGTCGGCGAGCATGCCATACCAAGCTCTCGGGGCTTGATGTAGACCATACAAGGCCTTGTTTAAACGGTAAACACGGTCTGGATAATCAGGATCTTCAAAACCAGGTGGTTGTTGAACAAACACTTCCTCATGTAGTTCACCATTGAGAAAAGCACTTTTAACATCCATTTGATAGACCTTGATATTCTTATAAGCAGCATAAGCCAGGAAGATTCGAATCGACTCTAATCTTGCAACTGGAGCATATACCTCAGTATAATCAATACCCTCTTGCTGATGAAAACCTTGCACCACTAAACGTGCTTTGTTTCAGACAATCACCCCTCGATCGTCCTTTTTACATTTAAATACCCACTTGGTTGGAATAGCTTTCTTGACCCTAACAGGCTTGTCTATTAAATCCCAAACACCCAATCGTGCAAATTGCTGTAATTCCTCTTGCATAGCTTCTACCCAAGAAGGATCTTCAAGTGCCTTACGAGCTGTCGTTGGCTCAACTTGAGATAGAAAGCAATTGTATTTAGCAATATTCACAATTCCCGAAGATTGTAAATTAGTGTAAGCACACAATACATTATTGTCGCTTGACGAAGCAACTTGATGACGTGTACGGACGCCCACATCAAGTTCTCCAATGATATTGTCCTATGGATGATATCCATGAATCCGAAGAGTAGGATTTTCAGGAACAACAACATTATCAAATAAATTAGTGTAATGTTCACCCAACTCGGGAGATGAAGCATTATCACTATCAAGATCAATAACTTGAATCTCAGCTTGATCATCATCAGAAGAAGTAGAAGCATTATCAATAACAACTGGAGGAACAACTTGAGATTCTTCAGTTGTAGCATCGGGTTGAACTTCATCTGCATTAGAACTTGAAGAGCTTGGAATGTTCAAGTGTTCTTCAAAGTATGCTCTAACCAGATCTTCATCAATTTGATCAGTCGAAGGAGTAAAAGAATTAAATAAACTATCATAGTCAAACATCCAGTCTGGACCTTTCCTTTGAGAAGGAGTTGTGTACTTTTGACAGTCCACATGGTACCATTCTTCAACACAGCCAGATGTAAAATTAAATACTCTTTTCTTTGGAGACGCATATCCCAAGAAATATCCTTCGATAGCCTTTTCACCGAATTTACCTGAATCCTTCTTCAACATTGTACACGGACACCCAAATGGTACCAGGTATTTTAAATTAGGTTTTCTGTTATTCAATATTTCATAGCTTGTCTTCTTGAGTCGTTTTACTGTTAGAACCCGATTAAGTGTATAACAAGCTGTGTTCACTGCTTCATTCCAAAATTGAATAGGAAGCTTTGAATCAGCAAGCATTGTACGTGCAGCTTCAATCAGAGTTCTATTTTTCCTTTCAGCAACACCGTTTTGTTGTGGTACATAAGGTGCACTATATTCTCGATGAATTCCCTTTTGAATACAAAAGAAATCCAAAATAGTGTTTTTGAATTCAGTACCATTATCACTTCGGATTCTCCTCACCTTTTGTTTGTACAGTGATTCGATCTTAGTAATAAGGTTTTGTACCAAAACAGGTATTTGATCTTTTGAACTCATAAATAACACCCATGAATATCTTGAATAATCATCTATCACTACAAGACAATACCAGTCTCCAGAAATACTCGCACGATTCACTGGACCAAACAAATCCATATGAAGTCGTTCAAGAGGAGTATTAATGGAATTCAATAACTTACAAGGATGTGTCTTCTTCTTCTGTTTGCTCTTCTTTCATGCAACACAGTGATCAGATAACTTAAAGTTCTTTAACGAGACACCCTCAACTAAATTATTTGCCATTAAATAATTCATCTTTCTAACATGAATGTGACCCATTCTTCTATGCCATAGAATCGAGTCTTTCTCGGTTGCTTTCGAGACAAAACATGTTTCGATCGATGTTGATATCTTAGAACTCATGTTTAAGACATAAATATCATTTGATCGTGGTGATCGCATGACAACCATGTCCTCGGGAATAATAAAACCCGTTTTCAAGATAAGACACTCTTTGTCATTAAATATTGTAGTGTACTTTTTATCACAAATCTGCGATACACTCAATAAGTTATGATCAACCTTATCGCAATAATTCACTTTCTCAAACGTAATGTGACCATTTGAAACTTCACCCTTTTGTGTGATCATGCCCCCAGAATTCCCAGCAAACGCTACATAACCTCCTTGAATATTTCTTACGTTGGTTAATAGGTCGAGATTTCCGGTGATATGACGAGAACATCCGCTATCCATGATCCAGTTTTCACCAGAAATGGTCTTGGATGAACCCTACACATAAACAAAAGTGATTAGTTCAAAAAGGCAGCCCAGACCTCAGTCTTGGGCACCTTTTGGTTTTCTCTTTGATCATTAACTTTAACAGTTTTCAATTGTTGTTCAGCCACTTGTGAATAAGTTACAGGCTTCTTAGACTTTCGTCTTAAGTACGCTGCTTGAACAATGTTTGAATTCCTGTTTTGACATATAGGTTCAGTTGGAATGAATTTTGGTTTCACTTGACCGTGTGTCTCATTGATATGAAACACCTTCCGAGGATTCACATCAGAGAACAAAATATGAGTATCATCAGCATAAGACATTGGTCGTTTCAGAATCTCCTTAACCACTGGAATTGGCTTAGATTTGTCCTTGATAAAAGGATGAAGATTCTGATAGTTATGTTGACTGTAATTTCTCACAACATGACCTTGTTGACCGCATAAAAAACACGTTCGCATGTCCACATGATGATGTTTAGAAGAAATTGGAATAGATAATTGATGATGACTCACATTTTTAGTCATGCTCTTAGCAAACTCATAAGATAATTCAGATTTCTTCTTTAAATAAAAATCTAAATTAGAACTGTTTGTAAAACCTTTTAGTGTATCGGTTCCAGTTGACTTAACAAAATTAATTTTCTTAGCTTGTTTTAAAAATTGTTTTGCTTTAGTCAATGGATCACACTGAACTGATGTTTTCGTTTGAGCATAAACACGTTCAAGTTCTTGAAATTTTGAAGTTTCATTGACAAAAACACTCTCAATTAGTTCAGGCTTAATGATACTAATTGGAATATCTTTTTCAGTGAACATTGTGTCCATTCCCTTTAACTTAAAAACTCTAGCAGCAGATGGCTTAGAACTAGAAGGATTAATGAAACGCATTAATTCCTCATCAGAAATTTTCGGTTTAACTGACTTCTTTGCCTTCATAGAGTTCACTGTCTTTGAAGTTTCCTTTGTCTCTTGAGGTTTGTGTGAACCATACACTGCTTCCTCAAATCCGTGAGGTTCGCACAGAATATGATTAGAACTAGGAATGTTCTTATTCTTGTGTATAATCTCTGGTTCAAACACATCCTCGATAATGACCTCATCATTATGTTCAACAAACACCTTTTTGCTTTGGACATGAGATTTTTGAGGAGCAACTTGGGGTTTAACAACTTCAGGTTTAATTATTTTAGGTTTTTCAGAAATCACAGATTCCTTTTGAATCAAATCCTCTACTTTTCTTGCAAAAGGATTAATTTTATAATCATTATGAAAAGGTGGTGGAATTTCAACAAAACCAATACCTTTCTTAGAATTTTTTTGTTTCCCAGAAACTTCAATAATTTCATTCAATAAAAATGAAGAATTTCGAAATTTACCCAACTTGTTTTTCAACTCAAGAACCTCATTCTCAAGCTCAATTATCTTAGAACGATGTTTCAAGATTTCCTGAAACTTTTGGTCATTAATGGTCATTTTCACAGATAACTCGGCTTTGAGATCATGATTACTTGTCGACAATGCTTCAATCTTTTCTCGAGATTTCATTTGAGACTCAAGAGATTGTTGATAAGTGTCTTTAAGAGAAGCAATTTCTCTTATAAGATTATCATTTTGACTTTTCAAAGCTTCTAACTTTGAGTTGTTAGATTCACAGTCAACACATGATGCTTTAACAAATGAAGTAGAAGAAATAGAATTACTAACCTCATTGATCTTAGCCGTGCAAGCAAACATTGATTTAGAAGACTTGTCGCAATAATCGTTAGAATCAGATCCAGAATCATTATCTGAAGACATCACACTAGCAGTAACATCTTGACAATCTTCATGTAACCCAAACATAGCTAAATTTGCTTGAACATCATTGCATAGTAGCCGTTGTGACCAATCAGTCCCATCTGCTAACATTGCTTGTGTTGTTGAAGAAGATGGTTTCTTTTCAGCATCACTTCCCCGTGGTGAAGAAACATTTTGACTTTGACCACGAGGTCCAGTGTATTCTTTTCTTGGTTTGTCACATTCCTTCGCGAAATGCCCGAATTCTTGACAATTATAACACTTAACCTTCAATTTATCAAAACCCAACTTCTTGTTTAACGCTGGAAGATCTTTTCCAGTTCTCTGCATGAATCTTTTAACTTTACGAATGATCATGGCCATATTCCATTTCAAATCCATGATCTCTAGATCATCCGGATCTATCTGATCATAATCCTCATCTGTTAACTCACTCGTGGCAATTTTGCTACTCACCAAGTTTTCATATGAGGACATAAATGCCGTCAGAAAAGCAAAGTTTTGCTCAGCTTCCTTCATATTCACACTAGGTGGTGTAGCAAATGGATTAGTACTAGTAGAACTTCCTGAACCACCTGAATTACCAGCAGAGTAAAAACAAGCTTTTGGATCATTAAATATAGCAGATTCTTTTTCACTTGCAGCATGAGTAAGAAAAGCAGTGATATGTGAGATTGTTGAACTCAGAGGCATACTTCCACCATAGAAAGCCGGATCTTGATTTTCTTTGGAAGATTTTTGACACTTAAGATCATATTCTCTAGCTTCGATCTTTTGTAGAAATTCAAGTGCTGTCAAATCTTCATTCAGAAAACAATCATTCTCTTTCAAAACCATGAGAAATGTTGAATAGGAACTAGGAAGCACACTCTTGATAGTGTCAATTTTATCTCTTTCAGAAATTTCCATTTTCATTTTATCCATTTCAGCAATTAAGTGACTAAATCTTGTAGTCATCTCTTCAACTGTTTCTCCTTTCAATAAATTAAAGTTTCGAAATTGAAACTTGAGCATCACTTTCTTACTCTCAGCTGTGTTTCCCATGCTTCTCGTCCGCAGATGTTGAAACAACGATGCACATCTCTTGATACTTCCAACTTGATGAAAAATATTCTCTGGTAAAGCCATAGTCAAAGTAGAATATGCTTTTATCTCGATTTCTAAAGCTTTCTTCTCTTCTTGTGAGTATTGAGAAACAGCTTTAGGAGTATACCCAATAGTATCATCACCAATCATTGGTGCAACATAAACTTCATCAAGACAATAAGAACAGTCAGGATGAACAGATCCCAAATGTGCACGAAACCGAGGTTCCCATTTGGCAAAGTCACTGAACTTCATCAATCTTGGACATTTAGAATGTGAACCTATCTCGGTATCAAGTTGCAACATTTGTTGCATCAACATATTTTGAGACGCCAATGCATACGTACCAGCCATCTTTGAAAAATAACCAAGTGTACAGTTATAGCGAACTACACTCTGAGTTTAACGAATCAATAAACAATGTTTAGCGAACTATGAACAGTTGTAGCGAACTGTGAATAGTGTAGCGAATTGAGTCTTAACGAATCAAATCTTAACGAATGAGGTGAATGAGTTAGCGAATCAAAAGTCAACCTAGCAAGTCAACTTAACGAATCACAAATAAATTTAACGAATCACCCAAATGGCGAAACAGATAACGAATATGATGAAGATTTAACGAATCACAAGTCAACTTAACGAATTGACCCAACGAATTGACCAAGTCAACTTAATGAATTGATCAAGCTAATTGACCAAGTCAACTTAACGAATTGATCAAGCGAATTGACCAAGTCAACTTAACGAATTACTAAGGAGAGCTTAGCGAATTAACTATAACGAATTATAGCGAATTAAGATAACGAATCAGCTACAGTGTATTAGCGAATCACACTATAATGAATTATACTATAACGAATCAGGTTGTTACAACCGTTTGTAACAAACTTGATTCCTTTCTGCCACGTGGCAAAAAGTTGTTAGAGTACAAATCCCAAGACAAACACGTGTCAAACGAATCAGTTATCTAGTTAACGAACTAGATAACACGAATTAATTAACCCACACGAATCAGTTAGCGAACTGATTAGCGAATGGTAAGAATTGATAACGAATCAAATTAAAGACATAGCGAATCGCCTGGAACTTTATAGCGAATCACATTCATCTTCAAATCTTCAAACATTCAAGAACAAATTTCCAGAAATATGAAGAACAAACCCAGAAACTCATCAATTCCAGATCTGTAATACACACTCAATTCTTAACCAAAACTAACAAATAACATACCAAACTCTTCGTAATCACAACACGAATTCAACTCGACTCATCTCGTAACCGATTATCACCAAACACGAACCAAATTCAACCAAAATCACTCCCCTGTTTACGGACTCAAACCGAAAACCCAATACATATCACAAACCCAATTCACAATCCAATTTCACACAAATGAACATCAATAATACTTTAACTAAATCAGGTTCACTCTAATCCATCCAGAATCAATCCAAATCAACTCGAATTGATTCAAAATCAAACCAAACAGAAAATAAACACAAACACTATAACAATAACAATCAGACCAAGTGAATTGAGCCCTGAAAGCTCTGATACCACTTGTTTGATCCCCTTGATTTCACTCGTCCTAATCAATATCTTAGATCTAATCCAGATCTATACATTGATATTAATTAAACGGATCTAACTCTTTTAATACCTTAGCCTGACTGTTATTAGTATATATATATTATCAATAAGATTAATGTGAAGCTTGAGAGAAAGAGAGAATACTTTAAACTTTCTGAATAATATTAATTCTCTCAAAACTTCAACCTCTTTACAAGTGAACAGTGGTTCACTATTTATAGAAGACGATCTGGTTCGCTAACATCCCCTAGCGAACCAGCATCCCCTTCGTTAAATAACTTAACTTAACGAACCACCCCCTGATTCGTTAACATCCCCTAACGAATCAGGAGGGAATACATTATAAAGTCCTAGTTCGCTAACATTCCTAGCGAACTAAACTTAACCTTAACGAACTAGTCTTAGTTCGCTAACATTCCTAGCGAACTAGACCAAACATAACGAATTACATAAATAACATTAAAATATTACATTAAAATAATCAAATAAACATTAATGATAATTACAAAGACTCGAGACGCAAATCCGTGCACTAACAAAATTACATTTCCTTAGACAAGAAACTTACTACTAGTGATATCCCCCTTCCAGTTACTATGCCCGTCAAAATATATCTTTTGGTTTAACATTACTTTGCTATGAAGCAACGTTTTATGAAAAATTGATTGTGATTGAACGTTTGTAAAATACGATCAAGGTTAAGGGCCATAGCCTCGATTGATAGTTTAAGCAATAATTCAAATAACTTAAACATAACTCCTACCTCAGATTAAATGCTTAGATTGATAATAAGAAAAAGGCAGGATCATGATCTACTTGCTTAAGTGATTGCTACTTGATTATAACCTCGTTTCTTGCACGAAATACGAGAAAACAGCACGTCGGCTTATTACGGCAACCGGGCACGCCTTTCGATGTTAACTATGTGAAAGTGGAGGTTAAATGGGATGGTCACCCCCTTTTATAGGCTGATTTCATACCCCATCGCGGTACACGATGGGTTCTTTGGGACCCGTCGCGTACCGCGGCGCCGCCTTTTTACGCCGCCTTATGCGGTGGTGAGACGTGGCCTGTCACAACGTGCCACGTGTTGACACGTCGTCGGACACGTGTCCGGTGAATCACCAATCCCATCGTGCTACGCGATGGGTTGTTTGCTATCCCGTCGCGTACCGCGACGGGAGAAGATTTTCATAATTTACAATTCTGGTCCTATACTTTCTAAGTTAGTATATTTATGCTTAAATTAAAGAGGGTAAAGGACGCGGTGTTACATCCTCCCCACCTTTTGAATAATCTCGTCCTCGAGATTTATTGGAATAGATTGGGGTACTTTTTCTTCATTTCTGACTCGAGTTCCCACGTATACTCGAGTCCTCATCTTGAATCCCATTTGACTTTTACGAGCTTGAGTCATTTGTGCTTGAGAAACTTGACCATGTTATCTACTATTTGAATCGGTTTTTCTACAAACTTAAGCTTCTCATTGATCTTGACATCTTTCAATGGCATGGCAAGGGTTTCGTCGTCTAAACACTTGCGTAGATTAGATATGTGAAACATTTCGTGAATACCTTTCATTTCATCAGGTTACCCTAATCGGTAAGCAACTGGTCTGATTCTTTAGAGTATTTTGAATGGTCCAACGAATCTTGGACTTAATTTTCCTTTCTTCCTGAATATTACTACACCTTACCAAGGTGAGACTTTAAGTAATACTTTATCGCCTTCTTTGAATTCTAAAGGTTTGCGACGTATGTCCGCGTAACTCTTTTATCTGTCCCTTGCCGTTTTCAGTCGTTCACGAATTCGTATCACTTGGTCGGTAGTCCTTTGAACAATTTCAGGCCCTGACAACTGGCTATCACCTATCTCTGACCAGCATACAGGCGTCCTACACTTACGTCCATACAATGCTTCGAATGGTGCTGCTTGGATACTCGTATGATAACTACTGTTATACGAGAATTCCATCAGTGCGAGATGAGTGTCCCAAATTCCCCTAAGTCGATAACACAGGCACGAAGCATATCTTCCAAGGTTTGAATTGTACGTTCGCTTTGGCCATCAGTTTGGGGATGGTAAGCAGTACTTAAATTTAGTCGCGTTCCCATGGCTTTTTGAAAACTTGACCAAAAATTTGAAGTGAAACGACTATCTCTGTCGGATATGATGGATGGCGGCACACCATGTAAGGATACAATGTTTTCGACATATAAGTGCGCTAACTTATCCAAGCTAAATGTTACTTTTATCGGTATAAAATGGGCAGAATTGGTAAGTCTATCAACAATAACCCAGATTGCATCATTTTGGAGTGAAGTTTTTGGTAACTTCATGATAAAATCCATGGTTATCATATCCCACTTCCATATCGGGATTTCTGGTTGTTGTAGTAATCCTAACGGCTTTTGGTGTTCAGCTTTCACTTTTGAACATGTTAGGCAGTTGGCTACATATAAAGCAATGTCTGTCTTCATTCCAATCCACCAGTAATCATCTTTTAGATTGTGATACATCTTGTCACTTCCCGGATGCATCATATACTTTGACTTATGTGCTTTTTCTAAAATCTTATCTCTTAAACTTCCGACCATCGGTACCTAAATCCTTGTACCGAGTCTAAGTATTTCATCATTTCCTTTGATTAGTTGGTCAATAGTACCATTTTCCTTCTCGGCTTTAATGTTCCCTTCTTCCAGTGCCAGCTTCTAAGCTTCTTTAATTTGACTTACTATCAATTTTAAGTTCCAATCTGAGAGCTCGGACTCTCTTTGGCTTCTCATGTTCTTTTCTATTTAAGGCGTCAGCCACTACGTTGGCTTTTCCTTCATGATATATGATCTCACAATCGTAATCATTAAGTGTTTCCATCCAACGCCTTTGTCTCATATTCAACTCCTTTTGATCGAATATATGCTTCAAGCTTTTGTGGTCAGTGTATACTGTGAACCTTACACCATATAAGTAATGTCGCCATAATTTCAAGGCGAAAATTATAGCGCCTAGTTCAAGATCATGCGTGGTGTAATTCTTTTCATGAACTTTTAATTGTCTCGAAGCATAAGCAATCACTTTCTTTCCTTGCATCAAAACACATCCCATTCCCGTGTGCAAAGCATCACAGTAAATGGTAAAGTTTTCTAGTCCATCTGGCAAAGCCAAGATAGGTGCATTGGTTAACTTTTGTTTTAGTGTTTCGAATGCTTCCTCTTGCTTCTGTCCCCATTCAAACTTAATTGCTTTTCTTGTGAGTGAAGTTAATGGAACAACTATTCGGGAAAAGTGTTGAATGAATCTTCTGTAATAGCCTAGGAAACTTTGGACTTGAGTCGGTGTCTTAGGTTTCTCCCATTTGGTTATAGCCTCAATCTTTGCCGGATCTACTTGAATACCCTTCTCATTTATAACATGACCAAAAAATTGTACTTCGGACAACCAAAATTCACATTTGGAGAATTTGGCGTATAATTTCTCATTTCTTAGGGTTTCAAGTATGATCTTAAGATGAACTTGATGGTCATCTTTGGATTTTGAATAAAACAGAATGTCGTCGATGAATACAATAACAAACTTGTCCAAATATGGCTTGCAAAGCCGATTCATCATGTCCTTGAAAGCTGCTGGAGCATTAGTGAATCCGAAAGGCATCACAGTGAACTTGTAATGTCCGTATCGGGTTCTAAATGTTTTTTTAGGGATATCTTCTTCTTGTACTTTCAATTGATGGTAACCCGATCTAAGATCAATCTTGGAAAAACAGCTTGCTCCTTGGAGCTGGTCAAACAAGTCGTCGATTCTTGGTAGTGGGTACTTGTTTTTAATCGTGACCTTGTTTAACTCTCGGTAATCTATACAGATTCTCATCGACCCGTCCTTCTTCTTTACAAATAGTATTGGAGCTCCCCACTGTGACGAACTCGGTCGTATGAATCCTTTCTCCAAAAGTTCATCTAACTGTTTCTTTAACTCTTTCATTTCTCTCGGTGCTAGACGATAAGGAGATTTGGCTATCGGTGAAGTTCCAGGTATAAGGTCGATTCTAAACTCTACCTCTCTGTCAGGCGGGGCTCCTGGTAGTTCTTCAGGAAATACGTCCTTGAATTCTGATACGACTGGTACCTCTTCCATCTTCTTTGGTTTGGATTATTTGGTTACATAGGCCATGAATGCGAGGCATACCTTTCTTATGCAATGACTTGCTTTTATCTTGGAAATAATTCCTACTTTTCCTCCTTCTTTGTCTCCAGTTATACGAATGGTTTTATTGTTAGACGTTCTGATATCAATGGCTCTATCGGATATCATAAGCTTATTTTAAGCAAATTTTCATGTGCTCGCAATGTTCACACACACTCGTCTTTATATCTGGACATACGTAAATGTTGTATGTATAAATACTCTTTAGCCAAGATACAACTTATAGAGAATATGCTTGATGAGATATTAATTCTTCACCCACGTTTTGAAAATGCAACATACGTTAAAAGATGGTTTATTTCCAAAACTTTTGGTGTGGGAGTGGTTTGTTGGGTATTTTGGCAAGGGTGTTTTCGGAGGGGTACTACTAATCGAGCATATTCTTCAAAGTTGTTCACTTTTCTTGTCTCTGTTCCATTTCTCTTCCCAAAGTGTGGTAAATCATTATTATTATTATTATTATTATTATTATTATTATTATTATTATTATTATTATTATTATTATTATTTACAATCTTAATGACTCTTTTAAGGTCAAATCGTCAACACTGGTTTTATCCAAGATGTGGATAAGTTATTCCTCAACCCTGTTATGAAACTTCCAACTCTAATGGATTGTTCGGCTATGAGCATAATAGCCCCCACCCTCATTAGTTCGATATATTAGTATTGGGGTTGGGGTTGACTTACTCTACATCTTCCTTCGTGAGACCAGTTTCCACAGCCCAAACATCGTTCATTGTGATTTTGAAGATCCCACAAAATGGTGGCATTTGATCCTCTTGGCGCCACTTTTTCCTCACCTCATTGCTAAAGAGAAATATTTCTACCTAAGTTCTAGAGGCAACCTAGGTTTCTCCAATTATAGGTAACAAAGTAAATTGAAATAGAAAGAATGTATTATAGTTCTTTAGGGTCTGCCGGTAAAAGGCCGATGCTTAATTCTACCATTAAAAGGGTAGAGTGGTAGAATGGGTTTTTGGTGTTGATATTGTGCTTTGGTGATATGAATAGGATTTTTTTTATTCGGTTGTGAGAATGCGTGCTTTTGGTGATATAATAGGGTTTGTTTGATTCGGTTTTTGAGAATGTGTGATCTGATTGATTATGATTCAATACATTATGATCTAGTCTTTGATATGAATATGTTTAAGTTGATTTACATTAGTTTGTGTAACTATGTGTGTCAAGAGGAAATTTGGGTAGAGTAATGAGATGAAATCTGAAAATGATAAGAACTGATAATTAAAATAGGTGTTGTAATACAGAGTATATATAGACGATGAGCTCATTCATTAGACATTCCCTAACAAATGAGCCGCATTCGCTCTAAACACATTAACTGTCATTCGATATAGTAACGAATGACAATATATGTTAGCCTCATTCGTTTAATCCCCGAATGAATTAGGACAAAAGACACACAGACACATTCGTTGTTAGCTACTCTAACCAATGAGCCTTCACATTAGCGAATGTAAATTTATATTATTTACCAAAATACCCTGATACATTATTCTAATACCAAAATAAGTTAAACAAAGATCGAGACGCAAAACAATGTACTAACAAACCCCTCTCGTCTCGAGCTCTTTGTAATCTTCATTTCTTGAATCGGCTAGCCTTGTAGTCGGCACAGCTACGAAACCCAAATGTATAACTTACCCGAACCCCCATTTGGAATTGCGTAGCCTGCTTGTTATCATTCACGTTCGCCCATCTGATCCAATTCTTGTATAGATCTTCATTGTCCGATTCAGATAGGTTGACTAGCCAAATAGGATCAATAATCCTTATAAACTTCATCTTCAACCCCGATCACAATATAGTTATCGCCTCGCCAGTCTTGTTATTGTGTACCACCAATTAATTTTTTTATAAAGACATTGAGGAAAAGTCTTTATATGAACTTTCTTCAGCATGCACGGTGGATTTACATTAAGTACCAGCTTTCTCCAACTAATACGCAGATCAATCTCATCTATAGAGATTCTCATCGACCCGTCCTTCTTCTTTACAAATAGTATTGGAGCTCCCCACGGTGAAGAACTCGGTCGTATGAATCCTTTCTCCAAAAGTTCATCTAACTGTTTCTTTAACTCTTTCATTTCTGTCGGTGCTAGACGATAAAGAGATTTGGCTATCGGTGAAGTTCCAGGTATAAGGTCGATTCTAAACTCTACCTCTCTGTCAGGCGGGGCTCCTGGTAGTTCTTCGGGAAATACGTCCTTGAATTCCGATACGACTGGTACCTCTTCTGTCTTCTTTTGTTTGGATTCTTTGGTTACATAGGCCATGAATGTGAGGAATACCTTTCCTATGCAATGACTTGCTTTTATCTTGGAAATAATTCCTACTTTTCCTCCTTCTTTGTCTCGAGTTATACGAATGGTTTTATTGTTAGACGTTCGGATATAAATGGCTCTATCGTTACATAAGATACGGGCCTGATTAAACGATAACCAGTCCATACCTAATACTACATCAAAACCTGCTAATGTCATGGGTAACAATCATATAGGTATGACGTGATTTGCTAACGATATTGTGGCGTTCTCTAAAGCCTCGGTTATTCTACTTGCATTCCCATCAGCAGTTTATACTTCATAATGTTTATCTAGTTTAACTAAGGGCTCATTTAATAGAATACAAAATTTATAATCTATAAAGCTTTGGTTTGCACCCGAGTCAAATAATATTCTAGCATAAACATTATTTATAGGAAACGTACCGGTGATCACGTCCGGTATATCAGCTGCCTTCTGTGTGTCTAGCATAAAGACACGAGCATTTCCTTTCTTGGCATCAGTCTTTGCACCGCTGCCACTTGCACCAACCGTCATCGTCGTTGGTTTCTTTTTCGAACACTCGTTGCTATAATGTCCCTTCTTACCACACACGAAACATTCCACTGTTTTCCTTGTACAATTTGCTTCCACATGACCCGGTCTCTTGCAAAAATTGCATGTAACCGAGTTGTTTGGTCGAAGACATTTTCCGAAGTGTCTCCTACCACATAACTTGCAAACAGGACGATTATATACAAACGCCCCTTCTCTTTTCTTTTCAGTTTTCCTCACTTTTACTCCAACTGGAGTCTTGCCATCATCTTTCTTCCTCTCGTCCCGATTCCTTATCATTCCATCCATCAAATACCCAGCCAACTCCATGGCCGATTCTGTCGAAGACGGCATGTGTGAACGTACTAAATCACGGATCTCGATTGGTAGTCCGTAAATGTATCGTGTCACCTTGTTGATTTCAGGAGTGACTAGATGGGGCACAATTCTACAGTACTCAAGGAACTTGGTATTATATTCCTTGATATTGGTTCCCACAACCTTGTGATTCCACAGCTTGGTTTGAATCTGATCCATTTCATTGATCGGACAGAATTTCTTCAATACCATAGCCTTGAACGTTGCCCAGTCTAGATTGTACAAATTTTCTTTACCCTTGACTCCAATCAGGGTGTTCCACCATTCTAATGCCTCTCCTTTGAACATCTGAGAGGTGTACTGAACTTTCTCACTCTCCATACACTTACTTATCAACACAATCGACTCCATTTCCTCCAACCATCGGAGGGTATGTATCGCTCCTTTATCCCCGTGAAATTCTTTGGGGTTATAAACTTTAAACACCTTAAAATCACAACCTTCGTGTATTTTGAGTTTCTTTGTTTTCTCACGTAGGTCATTTTCAGCCGTTGAACTTGCATCACTCGTTTCTTTCTTTCTTTCGGTTTCCTTTTTTATAATCTCCTTCATTTCCGATTCCTTTTTGGATTCTTTCTTTTATTCTCTTTTCGAAGTAGCGGTTTCACTTCGACTTGCTCTTTTGTTAGATTGTGAGGCGGTTCTACTTGGATCATTTTTCATAATTTCATAGATTGGATTTACAGCCTCTTTTATTAAATCGCGGATACCAAGCACATAATTTTGTGGTATGGCTTGTATATTATCCGCGGTAGCTTTTTCTTGCAAAATTTCTTCAATTGTCTTTCCTTTATTGTTTACTTGAATTTCTGGATTACTATTTGCTTTAGACATGCTGTTACATGAATAAAACAAGATTTAGGAAGGGCACACTTTATATTACATTATTTATTTTACAAGAAAAAGGATTGCAATTACTACAACAGTACACAACTATGATTTCTAATCCTTAATCCATTTAGTAACAAGATTCTTCATCTTGTCACATTTCTTGGCTATTTTCCTTCCCATTTTCTTCTTATCCACAACCTCATTTCTCAGCTCGTCCATCACCAAGTTTGGCGGGTTCGGATATCCCGTTGGTGCAGATGCAGCTGGAAAGAGATAAGCATTTTCCTTTGGATAAAGATTCAGATTAGCCACGTATGCATGCATTTCTTCATCGGGGATATTAGTGGTATAAAATCCCTCGGTAAGATTTGCCTCCTCGCGAATCTCCTTAGCTTGTTGCGAGATCGAAGGCCTTGATCCTAAGTATGAAGGGAAGTAAGGATTCTCGTTCTCTTCTTCCTCTTCGGGATCCTCCTCTTCTTCAGGATCCTCCTCCGATTCATAAGGATTCTTGAATGGTGATGAGTTAAGTCTCTTTTTGTATGGCATCCTAACCCTCATTTTTGGTTTATGACTGGGTTCAGCAATGGGCGGTGGAATCTGGTATTGATAACCCAATGGCGGTGATCCGAATTGCCATCTCCTTTCATCAGAATGACAATTCATCCAGCTTGATGATTCTGATTCTATTTCTTGTTTCTTCTTACTCTGGACTTCCTGTTCCTCAGAAGGATGGTAAGTTGGAATATCGGATGGATAATACAGGGGAATACTATCGGTGGTATCGTCAGAAATTTCTATTGGCATTTGCTGACTCCCTGGGAGATACACGGGTTGCCTCCCATAGGGTATTACCGGATTGATTTGTTGATTGTGACTGAAAAAGCTAGTATAATAACTATTGCTACTTTCCATATCGGATGGTTCAAGATTGATTGTCGGTTTTGATCGAATGGCTACTCGGTGTCTTCGACCAAAGTAGTTAATATAAGACATCTGCACTTTTAGTTAGATTAGGGATAGGAGGTTTACCAATCCTATCTTATCCCTACGAATAATAATAGTAATCATAATAATAGTTAAAGCCTAGGTACTAATTTTTAATACCTAATTCGCTGAAACCGATGGCTCTGATACCAACCTGTCACACCCCGACTTAGGGCCTAGGCGTGTGACCACAAGTTGGTACCTGTTTTGTTAATATATCAGAGTTTATGGGTTAATTTTAGCGGATGACTTTAGGTTGAATATAATATTATTTTACATTGAAAATTTACTCGGGAATTAAACACCCGAGTTTTAGTTTACAAAATATATGTTTCATATTACAAGAAATTTTAGTTATCAAAAATGGAGCCATCTTCTACGCGCTTCTATCTTCATTAAGACTTCAATCCTTGTTAATGCTACTTACGCTTAATTACATGCAATTGGTTGGAAAAATACGTCAGCTATATGCTAGTGAACACGTATGACTCAATAAAACATTTGAATGACATTACAATGCAAATATAGTTTTCTCTACAAGCTCAGCAGAAGCATTTCTACTTCTGGTCTATGTACCACTGCCCTACACACACAATTGTTACCGAGCCACGTAGCCCTTACTGGGAGACTAGTTATGACCATTAGCCCGCGGCCACGTAGCCTTGGAATGATTTAGGCTGAACGGTTATGTTTGGATCCAGACACATGTGTATTCGGTCTGAGTTGTCTTTATTTTCTAATTTGTATTATAATGTTTTAGAGATCACATGATCTCATGTAAACATTGATTGACTCGTTAAGACAAACATTCGTTTGTCTTATTGAGTATAAATATCTTTTGACTGATAAAAAGGTTAACGTATTCACCAGTACCGTCGGTGTTGGAAAACTTTGACTGATTGATTGATTGTGAATGATACTTCACCTATACACAAATAGGTTCGTATGAATGTTTTGAATGATGTTAAGCTATGATTGTAAGCTTAACCTTGAAATCGTTTATCTTTGATTGTGAATGAAAACACTTAGTTTTATGTGATGTTTAATATAGCATGCTTTGGCCTAATAGGTTCAACACGCTGTTAAGTTTATCCAGAAAAGTAAACGGGTCCCTCGGTTGATTGGAATTTATGCGAATTACTTTTCCTTAGACAAGAAACTTACTACTAGTGATATCCCCCTTCCAGTTACTACATGCCCGTCAAAATATATCTTTTGGTTTAACATTACTTTGCTATGAAGCAACGTTTTATGAAAACTTGATTGTGATTGAACGTTTGTAAAATACGATCAAGGTTAAAGGCTATAGCCTCGATTGATAGTTTAAGCAATAATTCAAATAACTTAAACATAACTCCTACCTCAGATTAAATGCTTAGATTGATAATAAGAAAAAGGCAGGATCTTGATCTACTTGCTTAAGTGATTGCTACTTGATTATAACCTCGTTTCTTGCACGAAATACGAGAAACAAGCACGTCGGATTATTACGGCAACCAGGCACGCCTTTCGATGTTAACTATGTGAAAGTGGAGGTGAAATGGGATGGTCACCCCCTTTTATAGGCAGATTTCATACCCCGCGATAGGTTCTTTGGGACCCGTCGCGTACCGCGGCGCTGCCTTTTTACGCCGCCTTATGCGGTGGTGACACGTGGCCTGTCACAACGTGCCACGTGTTGACACGTCGTCGGACACGTGTCCGGTGACTCACTAATCCCATCGCGCTACGCGATGGGTTGTTTCCTATCCCGTCGCGTACCGCGACGGGAGAAGATTTTCAGAATTTACAATTCTGGTCCCTATACTTTCTAAGTTAGTATATTTATGCTTAAACTAAAGAGGGTAAAGGACGCGGTGTTACACTTCAACATTATCTAACTCATCCACCGCCTCTTCGTTTAAATTAAGAAGCAAGGCGATTTATTCTTTTGTTAACGAATGGTCAACAAACTCACCTTCTTTTATTTCATCAGCATCCATCATACTCATAACTACCCCCTATCATCCATAATAAAACCATATTTGGTTTAATTGAATTCACGGGCTGCACATTAGTGGAATCATGAAACACCACTAATTGCTTATTTGAATCCCCTTCAGCTGCAACATTACCAGATGATGAAGCACCACCACCTGGTTGCTGATCAAATGCACCAGCCTCGGGATCTTTTTCATCATCATTACCCTTCAATTTCATTAGCATATCATCTTTCCATGTCAATTGAAGTATCAACTCGTCTTGTTTGTCCATTCTCTCCCCTGAGAAGTAACCAGGGCTTTTAATTCCTGGTTCTCTCATTAACAAACTTACATATCTCATCATCTGCCTCTGCTTAGCCCACATATATTCTTGAAAGAGTCCATTGACAGCCATTTGATTCTCGTGAAGATGTATCAGAATCATCAGTTGGAACATTTGACGCTGAATTGATATGTTGTAGAAGTTAGGATGAATCAACTGCATCGGACCGGCATGTCTATTAAATGACATGAACGAGAAGTATGGCCTCTACATCAAACCAACCCATTTTTTCGTTTTGTATTCTTATTTATAATTCACCATTTATATATTATTCCCGACGATTTAAGTTTATCGATCATTCATTTTCTATTCGTGTTGAACTCCAAGATTTAAAGACTTTATTTAAACGATTCGCAAACTATCCGGGTACGATATGATAACTATCCAAGTTTATAACTTCTTTTTATATTTATAAAGCATATTAAAGTTCAAGGTTTATTATGCAAATATATTTCAACATCTGATAAAAAAAACAACTGGAAACTGGAGAGGCTAAATATGAAAAATTATTTAACTTATATTGTTTTAAAACCCAACTTGTCACCCTCCTCCTTTCTCCATCGTTTTTCCGGCGACCAACCAAAATCCGGTGAGAAAAATTCGGCCTATCCTTAAAACTCCATAAATCACGCGTATTAACTCAATTGAATCTCGTAACATTCGTAAACACTCACGACGGACCATAATCATTGATAATAACTCGTAATAACAACTTAATTAGTGCGTTTAAAAACCCGAACCCGTCAGAATTATAATCAAAATGCAATAATTATAATTAAACGCAATACGCTTTAATTGATATAATAAATAGGACCTAAACATCAACTAAACCTGCTATAACAACAATTCAATCTAATATACTCTAAGTAATCCCTAATTTGTTTGTCAAAGTTCGTCTCCGGCGAAGCTCCGTTCACCATCAACCCTTAACTATTCCAGGTAATTGAAATATTATTTTTCTTAGTTTTTAGTCGTAAAACAAAACCCCAAACTAGGTTAACCATACATGGAACAGATTGAACGAAATGAAAGTTAGGGTTTTATGGAAAAAAGATGAACTAGAATTATATATATATCAGTTTCTATCCTCTTAACAAACTAACAAGCGGGACCAGCGGTTAAGCCATGTGTGTGTGGACGTGAGGACCCGGGTTAGGCCTTATTTTTGGTATTTTACCTTTTTATCAGTTTTCCTTTTATTATATTAATCAAATTAAATTATCAAACATTATTATATCCAATAAAATTATTTTAGGTTGAATTTCATGTTCCAACTTAAAATTATTTTAAATTATCAAAAATTATTAAAAAACCACTATATTTATCATTTTCCACCTAAAAACAACTTTTTGTTTCCGTTAAGTTTCGTGAAACACCAATTAAATATTATGTTATTAACTACCATTTTGTTAAATATTATGTTATTAATTGCCTTTAAAATCGATGTTCCATAAAAGTTATATTTCCTATGTGAGTATTAAGTAATTAAATAATATAGATCGTTAAAATTTCGGTTAAAACTTACAATAATATCATAATATAAAATACCAATGAGATAGTAAAATATATATTGAAAAATGCATAATCCCTAAAAGTAATTTATTTAACTTTTGTAATCATGTTAGCTAGTCTTTAATTTTGTATTTTTTTAATTATAGTTCATTAGGTTCGATCGTTTAAATTTCTCTAACGCGCTTTCGGTTGTTATCTCAAGTTTACCTTCAATTTCAAGGTGAGTTTCTACACCCACTTTTTTTACGATCTTACATATTTTGAGGGTAGCATATATATCCTATCAAGTCAATTGATTAGTTATTCATAGTTTCAAACTACAATTCGCATCATGTACTTGTGTGCTACTTGATTACTTTCTCAAACTTACTTGCATGTGGAAACGGTACTCCCGATCTGAGTACGTTGGTTGTCACCAATTGGAAAGGACCTTACTTGCTTGATTATTACACTTGTCTCATGGAATTGTATGGTTTTTATGTACTTATATCAAAACTTGTGTGAACTCAAAAATTATTTGTTTAGTTGACTTTATTTTATATATATTCTACAGGTACCGTTATTAGAGGATGATACTCGGAGAAGACTTTAGAACGTAGCGTATTTTAATAAATGGACAAGTTGTTTAGTTATTCTTATTTTTCTTGTATTTCTTTATTTTCAAACATTTGTGTTTGATGCTTAAATTAATTAATGATAATATTGTAAATTAATAGTGTCACGTACGTTTTGACCAATCTGTACGTCACACTCAGGTGTTTCCGCTTATGTCGGGGTGTTATAGATTGGTAACAGAGTCGTGACCATAGGACATTATACGTAGTGATTATTACACTTGTCTCATGGAATTGTATGGTTTTTATGTACTTATATCAAAACTTGTGTAAACTCAAAAATTATTTGTTTAGTTGACTTTATTTTATATATTTTCTACAGGTACCGTTATTAGAGGATGATACTCGGAGAAGACTTTAGAACTTAGCGTATTTTAATAAATGGACAAGTTGTTTAGTTATTCTTATTTTTCTTGTATTTCTTTATTTTCAAACATTTGTGTTTGATGCTTAAATTAATTAATGATAATATTGTAAATTAATAGCGTCACGTACGTTTTGACCAATCTGTACGTCACACTCAGGTGTTTCCGCTTATGTCGGGGTGTTATAGATTGGTATAAGAGTCGTGACCATAGGACATTATACGTAGTGTTTAAGTTAGTTATAGCTTATTTGTTTATTTGTATATGGTTGCATGATTAGAAATTATGTGGGCCTTATTTGATTGTTCAATGCACTTGTTTATTAATTTTATTATCGAATCATTTACGCACACACACAAGTCCAAGGCTTATGCCTAAAGCAAAGATTTTCAAACATTTCAACAATCGATTTTTTCGACTTTCAATATTTCTTATTCTTGAAGATGGTTCTACGTGGCGGGTATGTAGTAATTGGAAGGGGATCGTGCTTGTTTTCTGAACTCTTGACACCGAGGTTATTGAAAGCTAAGGATACGAAATGCGCATATATCTCAATCAGAAGCAGGACCCGGTTACTTACCTGGAGAGTTCGGAATGGGCATGAAACTTATTAGGCCAAAACATACTACACCAAATGCCATATGAATCACAACTTCAAGCTTTCAACGTGACCATGCCCACTTTGTGAAAGGAATATGGTTACACAAGTCATGGTGGTTCATGCGACGTGTGACTCCGACCCTCAATGTTTTACAATGTATTTTAACTAAATGTTTGTCAAGTCGTGGTGATACACAAATACTCAGCTTTTGGTTTGATTATATTACGTTTTGTTTATGTTTGGTGGTTCATGAAAACTCTAAGTTCCACACAAAGCTTATTATTACGATTTTAAAAACATTAACAAGTTTTTTATACCATATCCTATTCGAGTTTCAGGATTTTCATTATCATTGTTCACCGAATGGCTTTCCGCTACGTCAAGCGTCGCTCTTCTAGAACCTCTAGCCGCAGGATGACTGCTCAAATAACCAAGCAACTAACCGCAGTCTTTCCCTTCATGATGACCCAAATCCATCGAAACCTCACTGCTAGCACCAACCCCGCTACATCTGAGCCTAAAGGTCCTGTCTGTTCGTTCAAAAGCTTCACCAATGCCAAACCCCAGCGTTTGACGGGACTCAAGGTGCCACTGCCCTACTTCATTGGTACGAGAAAATGGACATCACATTCCTCTACATTGAATGTCATGATGACAAGCGAACCCATTTCGCTTCAATTGTCTTTGAAAGGGGGCACCTACCTGATGGGTTAAGGAAAAATCAACCCGAGGTGCCGAAATTGCCATGGCCTTGCCATGGAATTAATTGAAGGATATGATGACCAAGAAAATTCACCCTCCAAGTGTGCTTATGAATTTGGAGACCAAGTTCTATAATCTTAAAAAAGAAGGAGGTGAGCACTTAGCTTATAGTTCTTGTTTCAATTAACTCAATGTGTTGGTGCCTCATCTCGTTACCTCGTCATCCCGTGCCATCGAAAAGTATATTCGGGGATTACCAAGACAAATTCAATACAATGTCTTAAGTAGTTATCCCAAAGAAATTGGTGACGCAGTTAACCTTGCTGCAACTTTAACCGACAATTATGTTAAAGTCAGGACATTGACATCGAAAGGGTCAAGAAGCCTATTGAAAAACCATCCTCTGAACCTAAAGAGACTAAGCCTGAATTATCCAAGCCCGCTTTTACCTCAAACCACCTTAACAAGAAGCGCAAGAATTATGCGCTAACCCAACAAGCTGCGCCTTAACCCTATCCTAAGCCTTCACCACCTATCAAGAAATCCTAAAACGGACCCCATCTATATTGAAACATTTGTCAACGTCATCATCCCGCTAATACCGCTTGCCGTCAACGCACTTGTTGTAACCATTTTGGGCACCTTAGAACCACTTGTTGCTTGACCACTATTGTGCCAATTTATCCCCAACGGTTTGCTCAACCGAATCCCCATCCCATGCATTAAGCTCATCCCGTGAATCAAATGCGAGCTTGCTATAATTGTGGTGCCCTAGCCACTTTCTCAACGTTGTCCACGCCTCACAAATGTGAACTCGCTTCAGCTTGCTACAACTCCGTTGTACCAAGTCCAAGCGTATCAAACCCATCAAGCTTACCAGCCACAAGTTCCATAATTGTTGGCTAACCAAGCTCAAGTTCAGTTGTTTCTAACCATTCTAGCTCCTGCATCACAAGATGGTTAAACTATACAAGCTGCTCAAGCTCCTTAAGATGCTCGTGGGCGTTACATGAGTAACGCCAACCAAGCTCAGGAAAGCGACAATGTGGTGAATGATACGTTCCTTGTAAATGACCATTTTGCATCTATTTTATTTGATACCGGTGCCTATATGAGCTATGTGTCTTTAGAATTTGAAAATTTACTTGCTAAACCCCGATCTAAGCTTAGAAACTCGTATTCTGAAGAACCCCAATCACTTCCCCAAGACCCTCTCCTCCAAAGCCTAAAGAACCTCTTGGTGGCAAAGTGTTCGTCCCCAAGTGGAGATTGGACGCAGGATCATCCGTGTTCACTTCTCAACACATGCCTTTCTCACAGAGGTTATTCCCCCGGTGGGTTATGCACGCATTAGATCTTTGAGTGTGGATAATTCGGTGGGTGAGTTTAGGACACATCTCTATTGTGACCTAGCGTTGGGAGCCGCCACACGTCAGGCGGTCATTGACGCAGATCAAATACTGCATCAAAATCAGAAGGAAATCGAGAAGTTGGAGCATAAGATCGAGAAAGATAAGCAGAGGATCCAGGATTTGAAGCAGAAGGTTGTCTTGGCTAAAGAAAAAGCTTTGGAGATGTCCAGCTTGGAGGCTAATCTGAAAACCTCCCAGGATTGGATTTTATAGTTCTCAGCTGATTTCTCCACGGCTCAAGAGCGGGTTACCACATTGGAAACTCAGTATGCTGCAGCTCATGCTAACAAGGAAAGATTTCAGGTGGTAAGTGTTTTTCGATTTATTCTTTCTCTATCTTCGTGATTTGTCTGACCGCTTGTGGCTTTGTTGTCAGTTGGAAGCCAATTTAAAACAAGAGCAAGATGCACATGAGGGTTTAAAGCGTGAGGTTGACGTGATCCGAATTTAGAAGGATCAACTAATCGGAGATCTTCGCAAAGAATGTGAGAAGATGCAGCAGGAGCGCGATGACAACAAAGCTGATCGCATTTGGATGGTGGTGGAAGGGTTTAAGTTGGTGTATGAGAGGGCTAGGTCTTGTCGGGAAACTTGTCAGGTTAGGGATGTTTTGAATAGGGTTGTCTTCGTGTCGGGGTTCCAGCATGTTTGAAGGCTGGTTATGATTATCAAGCTCGGCGGGTTCCTATCCTCGAGGTACCTTCGTTTTTAGAAACCGCGGAGGTCGAAGCCAAGGAAGCTTTCGTTGCTTACAATGCTCATGATCCCTCAATCTTACAGCAGCTCTCCACTACTCCTAATGAATATGTGAATGATCAAGGCATTGTCTTCAGTGGTTGATCCCCCGTCGCCTTTCCCGTAGTCATGCAGTTGTTGTCGAACATGGGGATTAATCGTCTTTTGTGAACTTGCTTTTGAATATTGTATTTAGTTTGACCTTTTGACTTTTGAATTTATTATGTTTTGTATGGATATTTGTGATTTTGACCCCTTAAGGTTTTAGGTTTGTATGTTTAAGTCCCGTCCCTGGGGCCTACTGGATGTTTTAATCGCTTATGCTATGGCGATGACATGTTTTAACCATAGAGGTTATGGTGACGTTACGTGTTGATTGCACATTTTTGTGATTATCTCAGGAGCCTCTTGACTCCGTTTGATTTTTTTTGGTTAACCAGGTAGCCTATCAGTGAGGCCTTCCCCATATATTTTATGACAAGAGGTATGAAATTGTCACTTAGTATGAGCTCATTTAAACGTTTTTCTCAGGGAAAAATAGTTTTTGGTTGTTACGAATCAGCCATTATAGTTCCTTCAATTATCAGTGATGTATCGTTTTGTTGTGACATAATGAATGAATGTCCTCTCGGAGAGGTTCCCACAAAATTCTCAAAACAAACTACTTGTCATTGAATTCGTGTCACATTACACAAATGAATTACAAAAAGAACATTAACCAGGATCCATTTTGTAAGTGCCCTCCCAGAAAGGTTATTGTTGGTCATGGAGGTCCCCCTTGGGAACACGCTGCTTGTAGTAACAAAATGCCTATCGTTAGCCTGACGTGTGTTGCCTCTTTGCCTTACCCCTGTCACGGGCTTAGGAGTAGTATTTCCTCAATTGCATTGTGTTCCATGTATGGGGTATTTCTTCCCCCGTGTGATACGCCAGTTTTTAAGAACCATTCTCCCCAGCCCAGATGACTTGGTAATGACCCTCCCATCGGGGTCCCAACTTCCCTTGACTCTCCTGCCTGCTTGCTTTGTTTTCTCCCAGGACCAAATCTCCAACCTTGAACTTGACCTCTTTCACTCTTGAGTTGTAATATTTTCCATCCTTTTCTTGTATTCTACTTCTCACCAGGCTGCCATCTCTCTTCTTTCCTCGGCAAAGTTCAGGTTCAGCCTGTAGGTTCCCTGGACGGATCGCATGAGATATCTCGATCAACTCAGGTGCGGAATCCCTGCGTAGATCGTTACGAGTATAGAACACGAATCACACGAACACACGAAACGAACACACGTTATATAATAACTCAAACACGTGATACGATATCACTATTACAGACACACGTTACAGCTCTCGTAACAACTCGAACAAACTAACATGAACAACTAACTGGACCTCGACTAAGCCGTAAGCTAGGTATATAAATACACGACAACTTCGCCTGGCATATTCAGGCGAAGTTGTCCATAACTTCGCTTGACTAACAAGTTCGCCTAAACAGCGAACTTGTCAGTAACTTCGCTTAAGACATATATAAAACATAATTAACATTACAGACTCGATTACAGACACTAGACTATGAACTACTGACATTATGCACCAACAGACTCCCCCTTGGCAGTAGCTTCATGTCTTGATCTTCAAGCACGTGTCTTGTAACCTTCAATCTCTTTGTCTTCATGCATGTACTCCTTCTCTCACACATACCGTGACTACTCGCTGATATTTCCTCGCTTCGTCTTTCCAAGCAGGAATATAAAATATCTTCTTTTCATTTAACACCTGCAGATCAGCTTTCGATAAATTAACAAGATGCATCGGATCATACACTCTTAGCACTTCTTGTTCGTCTTCGTCTTCCATCACGACTTCAGCAGTCTGGCAATCAACATACCACCATTTAAGGTTCTTTAACACATCCTTGGGCATTGTCTTCATCGGCACATCTTTAAGACACCGAATCGGTTTGTACTTCATTACCATCCAAGGCTTGCCATCTGCTCTCATTCCCCTTTCTTTATCTTCCACTAGCTTTCCCTTCTGTGGCTTTAATAACTCAAACTTCTTTTCTTTAATACTTTCTTTCCACACGATCTTCCCAATAACTCTGGCCATGTTGTCATCACTTCTATTAATCTACCCCAATCTAACCAAATCCTTCACCTCACATTCAGGCAATGTATTGAGAGATCTCAACGTCTTCTTAAAGTATTGGATCCCATCATATCTTTTCACCACGAACATTTTTAACTGTTCATCATATAGCCAACAGATAATTCCTTTCTTTGATTCAGCATAGCCTTTGATATTATAACTTTTCTTGAACATGGTTGGAACAGCAGGCTTCTTAGTTTTGATAAACCAATGAGCATAGCCTTCCTTCCATCTAAGCTGCTCCTCCCATTTTGTATCATCACCTGCTGTGTCTTGACATACATCTGACTTTTCAACTTCAGGGATCTCGTGTTCAACATTCTCCTCAACTATTTCACCCTCTTCAACATCATCTTCAATCACTATTTCAACACCAATCTTTTCAATCTCCTCAATTGGCAGCACATCATCATCAAACAACACATCATCACTAAACATATCATCATCTAAGTCTTTGAAAGCATCAATCACATCATCTCCCATTTCTTCATCATCAACCATCACCACCTCATCACCACCAGAACCACCAGCCGCACCTGCAGACTCCCCCTCAGCTGTGGAAGTCCCAAGAGCTTGAGTAGTTCTTGGCAACTCACCACCTGCACCTTTCGATGCATTGGGATCATCGTCTCTATCATTTCTCTTCTTTGTCCTTAACTCGTCGCCTTTACAGCCTGTCTCCCCCTGAGATGCCAAGAACTCCTTCATAGCATCTATAATTCTCCCATGTTCAACCAGGAGGGACGACTGTAGTTGATTTTCTGCTACTAGGCGTTGAATAGCCTGGGTCTGGACAAGATTCACCCTTGATTGTTCTGCCACAACCCGCTCAAGTGCAGCTATTCTCTCCGAGTCTGAGAGGGTTGCATCGAAATCAAACCTCATGTGAGATGTGTCTTGAGTATACTCAGCAGGGATTTCGAATGAAACCGGGACATCAGAAGCAGCTGTGGACGTAACCGCAGGTGGTAACGTGACCGACAACCCTGCAGTTGCAACGACTGTAGACTCAATAAATCGTGCAACAACCTCCGACGGAGTAAGCGTTGGAGGCGGCAACGATACAATCTCTGGAGTCGTCATCTGTAGTGTGATGGATGGGATGCCGAAAGCTGATGTAGCCACCACGGGAACATCCGCAGTGCTTAAACTTGTAACCTATACAGATGTAGGAACAATCGACATACCTGACAGTGCGGATGGAGCGAAACGTACAACTCTTGAAGTCTCTCCAGCTCCCATACCTGCACCTGTCCTTTCCCGTCTTGAACGTCTGATCAGTTTGTGAATATCTTCTTCTTCTTCCTCTGACTCACTATCATCAACTGTCCTCTTTCTCTTCCCTAACGTCCTCTCTCGAGTCACCAACATCCTTCTCGCCTCATCCATAACATCATCAAGATCTGAGTCAGCCACCGTCGTAGCTGCTCTAGTAACACGCACAGTCGAGACACGTTCAACTGGGATCTGATCGTTCTCCTCTGGATCCACCCTATCCATATCGAAGAATCCTTGACCTCCGAATTCTGCATCAAGGTCCACTTCCTCCTCAGCCGATACAACAGGCACAGCAGGTACATCTCGAGTTGCTCCTGCCAGTCGTGGTTGAGGGTCTCTGAACTCATCCCCAGTAGCAGGAACATACTCCGGGTTGATTAAATACCCCAAACAGTGGAGTATGCCTCGGACGCAGCTCAGGCTTGCTTCTCGCACTCGAAGTCCGGCATTGAGCAAAGATCCGTTTGCTCACACTCTCCACGTATCGTATTGGACGTCTTTGAGGCAACGTGGGAGCAACCTGATTCAAGATCATCTGAATGAATCTTGGATACATAATGAACCGCTCACGAGCCATCGCTCTCCTCTGCCTATCGATCTCATAAAAGACCATCTGACTGAAGCTATAACGTTTGTTATAAGTCAGAGCAGTCATTGCGGACTGCATGGTCGCACCCATACCATCAGTGCCCGCCTTCCTCCCAGACATGCAGACAATCATTACGTGCATGAGGAAGCGCCACTGATCAAGTAGGAAACCCTTCCTCCTCTGAGTATCACCTAATGGACCAGAATAGCCCATTCGGAGAAACGCTCCATCACGGAATGGAGCCACAAACTCTGTAGGGTCATCCCTAGTCTCCTCACCGAACCGTAAAGCCACCCGTATTTGTTCAGATGAGAACTGAACCTCTTGATTGTTGACGGTTGCTCGCATAACCGGGGGCTCAACGCGGCAATCGTATTCCACTGTCTGCCAAAAATTCTCAATATTGGGTAAGGAAATCGGCAGAGTCGTAGTGATTGCATGGAATATCCTCGAGCGAAGGAGGAAAGTGATTATCTCGCGGTAATCTTCAACTCCGTTCGCTTCCGGGTCTAAGGTGATATACATATTGTGACCCGGGAAGAATTGCCTCTGGTTATCTCCCCCGTCATCGCCACCAGCACCTCCAGCACCAGCAACAGCAGCCATATCTGCAACAAACGAACCAAGTTAGATACACGTTAAGGCATAACACAAGTTCGCTTGTTACCATGAGCGAAGTTGTGATAAAGTCTGTATAGGCGAAGTTAAAGATTGGGCGAAGTTGGGAACAACTTCGCTTCATCTTTAAGTTCGTCTAATAACTAATAAGTAAAAAGGTCCAGGCGAAGTTAATGATAACTTCGCCTCACCACAACATCGCCTCAGGCGAAGTTAAACCTCAGGCGAAGTTGCGGATAACTTCGCCTAATCCTTAAGTTCGCCTGAATCTGAAACGGCGACAGTAAGGTTTATGAAACAACGTACAGTTGGTGATTTCGTGATTAAGGAATCCGGAAAACATGATTTTATGGTTATCTAGACGTTCAATGTGTGAACGACCACGTTAAAACAAGTTTGAAACCGGGTTTAAGGATCGAACGTCCGAGGTCACTAACCGGGTGTCGAAACAACCTAGGATTAACAACAATGACAAAGATTATAAGCTATGACGACACTACGAACCTTGAATCGATAACGGAAACTGAGAAAAAGAACAAAGATGAAATCGAAATACAAGTTCGCTGGTAATCGGATAAGTTCGTTGTAAATACGGAGGATAAGTTCGCTTGTTTTGAAAATTATGAACTGTTGACCTTAAAAATTCCTTTATATAGGAGCGGAGTTATACAGGTGAAGTTGCGGTTAACTTCGCGTAGGCGAAGTTATTCACAAGTTCGCCTGTTTAACAACTTCGCCTATATTTACAAAATCAAACCTTATAATTTGAACATTTTTCAATTAATTTTTAAAAACTTCCCTTTAAGATTTAAATGACACGATCAAGTCCAAGTAACCAGATATAAAAGCATACAACTACATAAAAAGAAAACTTTTAACAATTTAAAGTTTAAGGGATCAAATTTCAGTCTTTACAAGGGACTACTAAGTTTTAGAAAAGATCCGAACAGGAATCATACTAATTACGTGACTGTCACATAGATCCGTGTTTAGCTGTATTATGACATAAAGAAACAGGTTGTAGGCAGGTAAATAACTTAAAATGGTTTTCATCGTTTCAGTGATACGAGTTAAGTTCAATTAAGCTCAAAATTTAAGTGGGCAACAACTCAGAGATTATGATGCCTCCTATCTATTCTCAAAGCGTATTTGGCTTTCCCCAAGTCACCCCGAATTGACTTCGACCCGTAGTGTCTGATTAAGTTTGTAAGTACTCTTCATCTGCTTCCCGTTCTCTTTCTTACTCCATGATTGATAAGTCTTAACATTTTCAGCTCTTAGAGTGTTTCAATAACTCATATATTATTTTTTTTTATTTTTTTTTTTAATAAACATTTGCATAGACTTCAGAGTAGTAATCAACTGTAAGTCCCGAATCTGGATCACTGCAGTTTCTTCACACACTATCTTTACGGGAATCAGAACACTAACAGGCTCGTGTATGACTGGGTAATCGCTTTTCTGCCTATCATTCTGAAAGATATATATGAAGACATGCAAAACTCTTAAGGAGTTTCCACATAAAATCAAGTAGATTTAGTTTGTATCACATCTACTTTTACGCACCATAAAAAGCTACCATGACATACAATGACTGTCCTAAAGCCTTTTAAGCCTAATAACTTTACTAGTTAAGCACACAGAATCAGTATATCTATCATTTTCCAAGGTTGGATCAATTTTCTGTTAAACATAGCAAACGAACTTCTTACGAAGTAGTAGACTAGAAAAATAATTTCATTTCCCTCAAAAAATTTATGACTTCAAACGCCCCGATCAAGTCAAGTCTTCAGGTCAACGGCTATCCCGAAGATCCAATGGATCAGCTGGACCGACCACATACTAGTATGTGTCCTTCTAACTAAGTATGATCGACTAATTTTAAGCGAAAGAATGAAAACACATCATAAACCGCCCCGGTCACTTTCAGTCATCTGGTTAATGGCTATCCTCATATTCTACAAGTAGAAATGAGGACCAAACATGTCCTAAGACATGTCCTTCAAACTGAGGCAACCGACATAATTCTAAGCGATAGTGACGTGTTTTTTTTTTTTTTTTTTTTTTAATAAACATAAAAATCATGGTTACTCGGGATTGATCATCCCATTCAACTCAATAAGGTTTTGAAATCTTGATTTGTCAAACGCTTTAGTATATAAATCAGCGAAATTATCAAGCGTATCCACCTTTTCAAGCACAATCAGTTTCTTCTCAGCACAATCCCGTATAAAATGATGACGTATGTCAATATGTTTAGTTTTACTGTGCTTCACGGGATTGTTAGTTACTGAGATAGCAGCTGTGTTATCAATGCAAATAGGAGTAAGTAAGAAATTCAGACCATAGTCGCGCAACTGTTGTTGAATCCAAAGAACCTGGGAGCAGCAGTTGGATGCTGCCATGTATTCTGCTTCACAGGTTGAAATTGCGACTGAAGTCTGCTTCTTGCATTGCCACGACACCAATCTGCCACCAAGAAACTGACATCCACCTGTTGTTGATTTCCGACTCTGATTGCACCCTCCATAATCAGAATCTGTGTAAGCGACTAGCTCCAAGTCTCCTCCTCTCGGGTACCACAACCCCAGCTTCGGCTTGCCCTTGAGATACCGCAGTATCCTCTTCGCATCCTTCAAATGAGATTCTTTTGGGTTTGCCTGAAAGCGTGCACAAAGACAAACAGCAAACATTATATCAGGCCTAGAAGCAGTTAAGTACATTAAAGAACCTATAATAGCCCGATATTGAGTTGGGTCCACATCTGCATCGTTGTCTGAATCAGCACCCAATTTGTGATTGACGCAGACTGGAGTATCAAATGGAGAGCTGTCCTCCATTTTGAATCGTTTGAGAACATCATGGACATACTTCGTCTGATGAATGAACATCCCATCCTTCTTCTGATCAACCTGCAATCCTAAAAAGAAAGTTAGTTCACCCATAACACTCATTTCAAACCTTTTCTTCATGACGGCCTCAAACTCCTGACACATGGAGACTTTTGATGCAGCAAAGATAATGTCATCCACGTAGACTTGCACCAGCAGGAAGTCGCTTCCTTCTCTCTTGAAGAACAACGTGCTATCAATCTTCCCTCTTTCAAACCCATTTTCAAGCAAGTAATCTGATAAAGTTGAGTACCAGGCACGAGGTGCCTGATGTAATCCATACAATGCCTTGCTTAATTTGTACACATTGTCTGGAAAGTCTGGGTCAGGAAAACCCGGAGGTTGCTCAACATACACAACCTCATCAACTTTCCCATTTAGGAATGCACTCTTTACGTCTAACTGAAAAACCTTCATCTTTTTATAAGCAGCAAATGCCAAAAACAATCTAATGGCTTCCAATCTTGCCACAGGAGCGAACACTTCATTATAATCAATCCCCTCTTGTTGATTAAAACCTTTAACGACTAGCCTCGCCTTGTTTCTTATAATAATCCCTTTCTCATCTCTCTTGCACTTAAACACCCATTTTGTGCCTATCGCATGCACATTCTTTGGTTTTTCAACCAAAGTCCAAACTTCCATTTTCTTGAACTGAGCCAACTCTTCTTGCATGGCTTCGACCCACGAGCTGTCCTTGAGAGCCATTTGATAATTCTTCGGTTCAATCTGGCTGATAAAGCAGGTGTACAAGCATTCGTTGATTATGCATGTCTCCTTAATGCTTGTGTAAACACAGGTGTGCTCATTCAAGCTACGTCTTGTTTGTACACCGGATGACACATCACCAATCACATTCTCCAAAGGGTGATCTTTATGAATTCTCGTGGTCGGAACAGAACCGACATGCAAATTGTCTTCCAAGTTAGAAGAGAGCTCGTCAATGATTGTTTCTTGCTGAGAGTGAAACGGATTGAAAAATTCTTCTTCAGTCGAGGCAGCAGGGGTATCGATAGCATTTGATGAGGAAGGTTGACATTTATCGATCAGCTGTCTTTGCAATAGATTTTCTTCCTCATCAAGGATCATCTTCGTAGCAACTCTCTCTTCTTCTTCAGCAATATCCAAATACGGTATGTTAAAAGACTTAAAAAGTTTAACATAGTCGAAAAACTCAGCAGGTCCATTGCTTGGTTTTGGCGGTTGGTAACTTGTGATATCGGTGTTACACACCACCTCAACCTTGCTGGTCGATGTATTAAAGACACGTCTGTTGGGTGTCCCAACAACATAACCGACTAAGATTCCTTCATCGGCTACTTCACCAAATTTAGAATTTGTCTTTAAAATCGAACAAGGGGACCCGAATGGTTCAAGACCACTCAAGTTGGGCTTCCTCCCATGCATAAGCTCATAGCACGTTTTATTAAGCCGTTTAACCGTCAAGACTCTATTGAGGATATAGCAGGCTGTAGCAACAGCTTCAGCCCAGAACACCACAGGAAGCTTTGAATCAGCCAGCATAGTTCTGGCTCCTTCAATTAATGTTCTGTTCTTCCTTTCAGCCACTCCATTCTGTTGCGGTGTATACGGAGCGCTGTATTGGTGTTCAATCCCTTTCTGAAGGCAGAAGATCTCCATTTCAAAATTCTTGAACTCCGTTCCATTGTCACTTCTGATGAACTTAACCCTTTTATCCATAACGTTCTCAACTTTGGTAATCAAATTCTTCACCATCTGAGCCGTTTCATCTTTTGATTTCAGGAAATATACCCACGAATATCGTGAGTAGTCATCAGTGATCACCAAGCAGTATGAAGTACCTCCTAGACTTTTTGCATTCACGGGACCGAAGAGATCCATGTGAAGCAATTCTAGGGTACTGGCAATTGAATTGACCTTCTTGGTGTGATGGGATTTCTTGTGCTGCTTTCCCTTCTTGCACGGTAGACATTTGTCTTCAAAATTGAAACTTTTCAAGGGAACGCCCAGCACAAGTCCATTCTTGACAATGTGGTTCTTCTTCCGAAGATGAATGTGCCCCATTCTCCTATGCCACAATTCGGACTCCGATTCGCTTGCTTTTGTCATAAGGCATGATACTTCCGTGGCCATTTCAGTCGACCTCATATCCATAATGTACGTATTCCTATCACGTGAAGCCTTCATCACAATCCACTCCTCTGGTGTCTGAAAACCAGGATGTAACACAATTGCTTCATTCTTTGTGAAGTGTACGGTGTACTCCTTATCACAAATCTGCGACACACTCAACAAATTGTGCTTCAATTCTTCTACAAAGTTAACTTTCTCCAATGTCATTTTTCCGTTCGACACCGTTCCCATTCCTGTAATCTTGCCTCCACTTTCACCGGCAAAGCTCACTCTCCCTCCTTGAACAGGTTTCAAATCGTGTAACAAGTATTTGTTACCCGTCATGTACCGGGAACAGCCGCTATCCACAACCCAAAGATTATTGGCAGCCCTGTTCAACTGTCCTGCACGATAAAAGCAAAAGATTAGAATCTAGGGACCCAAGACCAATTGGTCTTGGATCTATACATCCCGAACTTCGGCTTTTCAAAGTTAGTACTTTGATAATTCCTGTAAGTCCTACTAGGATACCTCCTTGTAGATTGATTGTGAGGCCTTCCAAACCTTAGTGAATTGAAAGAATTATAGTTTGTAGTTTGGTTATTAGTAGTGTAAAACAGAGATTTGTTTCTATGAAAACCTGAATTAGTCACATACTTGAATTTTGAATGGTTTTCATTTTTAGCAGTATGATAATTACTATTAGGCTTATTCTCAGTTTTAGTAGGTCTCACACCTCTGAATCGGTGCTTCAGAGGGCAATCTGCAACAAGATGTCCTAATTGATTACACCTAAAACAACACCTATGCTCAACTTTTTTATCAACCGGTGTTTTAGATGTCGAGGCTTTATTACAGCCCGTTCGTCTCACATATGGTGGGACATACGGGTTTAGTGGAGTACTCTTTTTATTCATCTTATCTTTCTCTCCACCATTGGGTAATACCACCTCCTCTTTTGCCTTACCAGACTCGGATGACTTATCCGAATCCGATGAGACTGGACTTGGATCAGAAATTATGACACTTGAAACAGGCGAACTTGTTTCGCCTCCACTAACATTTGGTTCTTTACAAGTTACTTTAACTGGTACTGTCTGAGCAACCTCAAAGTCAACAGATTTCTGAACACTAGGGTTAAAAGTGTAATTGTGATTATACGGTGGTGGAACATCATGATAACCAATTCCTCCTCTCTTAACAGAGGAACCTTGTTCACTAACAAGGTGATCAAGAATAGCAGAGGAATTTCTGAACTGCTCTAGTTTTCTATTCAGTTCCACCACTTTTACCTGGTGATCAGCAATCTGTTTTTCTCTATCAGCAATTAGTTTGGTTTTTTCTTCCAAAACTTCATAGCTTAAATCAATCACTTCAATTTTTTCAGCAAGTTTTGTTTTTAGACTTTTAACATCTTTTTCACATGCTTTTATTTTGACTTTATAGCTATTTTCTCTTGCTTTTGTAAAATGATGATCTTCTTTTAGGGTTTTAAATTCAGCATCCAACCTAACATACTGATCGGTTATAGTTGCTAATTGCTCAGACAAGTTTTCACATTTAGAACATCTAGGTTTAGAACATACCTCGGAGAGCTGGTCTTTAACATCTGCCATAAAAGCTTTTTCTTCTCCGGTAACCTTCTCATTTCCTTCAGTTTCAACCTTCGCCAAATTGGCCTGTTCGAAAGTTTCTTCAGAATGCAAGTTCCAGTTGTATTCACCATCTCCTCTGGAAATCATTGCACTATAATCTTTAGAACCCCCACTTTGCTGTGTAGACCTGCCCTGACTTCGTTCTACACGCTCATTCCTGCATTCCTTTGCAAAGTGACCGTTTTGCTGACAATTGTAGCATCTTACCTTCGTCTTGTCGAACCCTGGCCTTCCACCGACAAACTTTCTTCCGGTCTTATTCATAAACCTTTTCACTCTTCTCACGATCATGGCCATCTGCCATTGTAGATCCATTTCTTCCATATCATCAGCATCAATCTGGTCATAGTCTTCATCCAACATAGCTGGATCAACAATCTTCCCTTGAATGTAGTTCTCATAGGAAGCAATAAAAGAAGCATAGAGACCAAACTGCTCTTCAGCAGACTTGACACTCATAGGCATCTTGGAGTAGTTGTGGCTGGGAATACTTAAAGAGCAACTACTCTTGCTTACCTGGGGTTGAGAACCACTCGATCCACCTGCTACATAGCAAACATCACCATTTGTGTTGACTGACACATGCCCCTCATGTGATGAGTTGGCGCTCGACTCTCCCTTCGAGTAGTAGGCAGCAGATTCAGTCTTCGATCCTGAGCTAGTATTGACTTTAGCTCCATACATACCTGGATCTTGAACCTGATCCGTAGGTGTCTCTTTTCTGACCATGTTAAGCTCAAAGGTTCTGAGCTTGTTGACTGCCGTTTCTAGATCATATGTGGGAAAGTCTTTGTCTTCCCTCATCAGCACAGTGTACATCTCCCATTTTGGTGGGAGAGCATCTAGAAGCTTCTCAACTATTTCTTCTTCTTGGTAGGAAATTGAATAGTTGCTCAATTCAGTCATCAGATGGTAATATCGAGTGATAATATCATCTAAAGATTCATTCTTCAAATACTTGAAGACTGAGAACTGGGTTTTGAGCAATTTTATCTTTGAAGCACGGATTCCTACATTCCCTTCAAATCTGTTCTCAAGAGCTTCCCAAAGCTCTCTTGCTGACGTATACTTTCTAAACGTATGAAGGATCTCTTGTGGAAGAGCCATAGTAATAGCAGCATGAGCCTTGCTCTCGGCCTCATACATCTTTTTCTCTTCTTCTTCCATTTTGCTATACTTTTTGATTTGATCACGACCTTCATACTCCATAACTGGTGGAATATAACCATCCTGGATGCATACCCACATCTTAGCATCCTGGTATTTGACGTATTGTATGAACCGATCCTTCCATGCAACGAAATCGGTTCCCTTCAGCAACCTTGGGGCCTTAGTAGCTGACCCTGCTTCAACTTCCATCTTCACTAACTCAGAGATGTTAATCGACGACATCTTTCCCGAAAAGTAAGAAACCCGAAAAAAAACAAAAATTTTCTGAAAAGTACTATAGGCGAAGTTACGGATAACTTCGCTTAAGCCTTAACTTCGCCGCTGATTAACTTTGCTGAAGAACTTCGCAGATGATTAACTTCGCTTAAGGTAAGCGAACTTAGGAGGTAGGCGGAGTTGTAGAGAACTTCGCTGAGTTAGGCGAACTTGAGAAGGTAGGCGAAGTTGTGGACAACTTCGCTTAACCTTATATCTTCGCCGAAACCCTACGTATCCTGACGGCAACTTCGCCTGATGAACACGGACGTTTTTGCAGATCTGAAATCTGGATTTTACGAGGTTTTTGACGGTGCAAAGGCTTGAATACGATAGTAGGAGGTAAGATTGACTCAAAAACACAGAAAACACGTCCCGCGAATAGTCGAAACGGACGACTTCTACACCCGCGTGAATATCCCGAACCACACAATCGAGCAAATGCTCTGATACCAATTGTAGGTTCCCTGGACGGATCGCACGAGATATCTCGATCAACTCAGGTGCGGAATCCCTGCGTAGATCGTTACGAGTATAGGACACGAATCACACGAACACACGAAACGAACACACGTTATATAATAACTCAAACACGTGATACGATATCACTATTACAGACACACGTTACAGCTCTCGTAACAACTCGAACAAACTAACATGAACAACTAACTGGACCTCGACTAAGCCGTAAGCTAGGTATATAAATACACGACAACTTCGCCTGGCATATTCAGGCGAAGTTTTCCATAACTTCGCTTGACTAACAAGTTCGCCTAAACAGCGAACTTGTCAGTAACTTCGCTTAAGACATATATAAAACATAATTAACATTACAGACTCGATTACAGACACTAGACTATGAACTACTGACATTATGCACCAACACAGCCTGAGATCATTCTTGTTTTCTATCTCAGTCAGTTGCGTTCGGTTGGTTGGCAACCCTATTTCCATAGGTATCTTAGGTTAGGCTGAATGGTGTTTCCCTGCCATGGTTAATTGGTCCCACAGAACATGTAGTATTTCTTCCACCCACGAACTTTGCTGCTTGCCTAACCGACCAGTTATGCCCTCAACAATGCTTTGATTTTCTCTTTCAGCCTGACCGTTTGCCTAAGGATGGGCGACCGACGTGAAGATCTGTTTGATCTTTAGCTGTTCGCACCATTCCCGAAAGACGCCTCCTGCAAATTTCTTTCCATTGTCGCTTACAATAGTTTGAGGGAGCCCGAAACGGCATACAATGTTCTCCCATGCGAATCTCTTCACTTGTTGCCCCGTGATCGTGACCCATTTGGTGAAGTAATCGATGGCTACTACCAAAAACTTAGCTTTCCCTGACCCTTCAGAAAAAGGACTCATTATGTCTATGCCTTATTTCTGAAATGGCCAAGAAGAACTGACCGAACGAGGTTAAGCTTGGGTTGTCTGGAAACTGGAGCGTAGATCTGACAGCTATCACATTTCTGTATTTCCTTGAGGGCACTCAGAAACATGGTCGGGCAATAGTAACCAGCTCTCATGGCTCGGATGCGACCATTTTCTCCCCCAGGTGCATCCCACATATTCCCTCGTGGATCTCTCGAATGACATACTCGGCTTCCCCGTAATCTATGCATTTTAGTGAGGGTCCTAGATAGGACCTCTGGTACAAAGCCCGGTCGATGATCTTATGCTGGAGGGCTTGAATTCTCAACCGGCGAGCCTCCTGCCTATCTTCGGGCACTATCCCTTCTTGTAAGTATCGATAGATCGAGGTCATCCAGCTAGGCTCGGGTATCTCTACGTTGGCGACTTTATCTTCTGATATCGACGTCCTTTGCCAGATGATCAAAGGTCACGGACGCCAACTTGCCCAAGGCGTCGGCTTTATTTAATTTAGCCCCCGTGTGATATGTATGACTTCAAATTATTTGAAACATTGTAGTAGCTCGTTTTTCTTCTTCAGGTACTCTACCATTTTAGGGTCCTTAGCCTCATAGTCCCCCTTTACTTGGTTGGCTACAAGCAGCGAATCGACATGAGCTTTGATATGTTGTACCCTGATTTTTCTTGCCATCCTCAGCTCTGCCAATAGGGCCTCGTATTTGGCCTCGTTGTTGGTGCTGGGGAACTCCAACCTCACTGCATAAATTAAATCTATACCCTCAGGACTGATGAGAATGAGTCATGCCCCGCTTCCATCATCATTCGAGGCCCCATCAGTGTAAAGGTTCCTCTCATCTTTTGGAACCTCCGTTTCAACATCTCCCGGGTGGCTCTCCTGGGGAACGAGTTCTTCCCTTTTAGTTGGGGTTTTCTGGGTGATAAAATCGGCTATCACTTGTCCTTTGAACGCAGCTCTAGGCTTATACTCGATTGTATGATCCCCCAGCTCTATCGCCCACTTGGCCAACCTACCTGATACTTCAGGCTTCATGAGGATTTGGTGGAGGGGCTTACAGTCAGGGCCCGTATCACATGGGCTTGGAAATATCGCCTCAACCTCCTCGTCGTGTAAATTAGGGACAGCACCAGCTTCTCGATGGGGAATATCTCTCCTCGGGACCTTTCAATGTATGGCTGACGAAGTATATAGGTATTTGAGCCTCTCCTCTCTCGACCATTAGCACCAAACTCATAGTTCTATCGGTGTGCGAGAGGTAAAGGACCAAGATCTCCCCTGGCTGTGGGGCTGTGATTGTGGGAAGCTCGCATAGATGGGCTTTCAATTCCTGAAAGGCTTTATCGACTTCTGTATCCCAACAAAAATTTTTCTTCTTTGCGCTCCATCTTAGACTGCCATGAAAGGGAGGGTACTTTCTGCAATTTTAGAAAGAAATCGGTTGAGAGCAACCAATCTCCCGTTAAGCCCTTGTACCTCCTTGATATTTATTGGTGATTCCATCTGAAGTAAAGCCTCCACTTTCTTGGCGTTAAATTTGATCCCAGCCTTGGTGACTAATACTACTAGAAAATTTTCTTTCTTCAACTCCGAACGAGCATTTGCCGGGGTTGAGTTTCATGTTGGCCCCTTTGAGCGTGTTGAAGGTTTCTTTTATGTCATCTAGCATTTTGTCTTCATTTGTGCTCTTGATGACTAGATCGTCGACATATATCTCTACGTTTCTCTTTCTTTGTTGATCGAACAATCAATCCATGAAACGTTGATACGTTGCCCCTGCGTTCTTCAAGCCAAAAGGCATTTTGGTGTAGCAAAAGGTTCCCCCGTTGGTATAGAAAGCTGTTTATTCCTCGTCTTTAGGGTCCATTTGGATCTGATGGTACCCTTTGTAGGCATCTAGGAAGCATCTGAGAGGAAACTGGGCAAGGGATTCTATCTTCTTTTCTAGCTCGGGGAGGGGGTATGAATCCTTTGGGCAGGCATTATTCAAATCTTTCAAATCAACACACATGCACCAATTGTTGTTCGATTTCGCGATCATGACAGGGTTTGATATCCATCGAGGATACTTAACTTCCCGCACGATCCCTGCTTACAAAAGTTTAGAGGTCTCTTCCAACACTGCTTGACTTTTATGGGGGCACAGACTTCTCTTTTTTTGTTTAACCGGTTCCATCCAATGGAACTTGTCGAGACTGTGCTGTACCAGGCTTCGAGGGACCCCAGTCATGTCTTCATGCTTCCACGCGAAGACATCGGAGTTACGAAGTAGCACTTCCTTCAAACCGGCCTTACCTCGATCTAGATAATTGGGATCCAATTCTCACCGTTTGGTTCGGGTGCTCTGCATTGACAACCCATTCCTCTACCCCTTTCATTGTCTTAGTTCCCCTTCCAATACTAGCTACAATTTATGTGGAAGACCGGACAGTAGCTATCACTTTTGGAGTGGGGAATCTCATGAACCCGTGAACTATGGAGGGGACGGCCCGAAGCGCCTTCATCCCTGGTCTGCCCAATATGATGTTGTATTTTGAAGGTGCCCGTACCACAGAGAAACGAAGATAGACTGTTCTGGTTTTCTCCCCGTCCCTAAGAGTAAATGGGAGGGTTAAAGAGCCTTCCCTCCCCCGAGAACCCATTAATGGGCACGTGTCTTCTTCTAATCTGTTTTGGAATTCTCTTTGTAACCTTACAAAGCAGTGCTCGTACATGACTTCTGCCCCAATCCCTCCGTCGACATGGACGCGGGCTACCCGGTGTCCTGGTACACTTGCCGAGATATTCAGGGGCATCTCCCTGGCATCTTCCTCCTCCAGGCCCGGGAAAGATATCGCTGCTTTCATCCATGCTGTGTTCGAAACCACGGATCCTATTCTCCCTATCTTAGGGATCCTTCCTGGGTTTTCTTCTTCTTCATCCCTTCTTCGTATCCTTGGTATTTGATCCTCCTTCCCCGTCTCATCTTGAATTAGCACCGGTCCGTTAGTTTCTTGTGTGTTCCCCTAAGGTAGATCTGCTTTAGGTAAATCTGTTCCTCCGCCGCTCATCGGCGTCACCAGTGTGCTTTCGTCACCGGAAACGGTGTTGAGCATCAATAGTGTTTCGTCTGGATTCGGGTCGGTCATCTTCTCTAAAACTGAGGGTGAGACTGCTACTTAAACATGTCCCCGGATGGCGCCAATGTTGAAATCTCATATGAATTATCAGGGAAATGCGTGTGTGTGTGAGAGAGAGAGAGAGGCTTTACTTGTTCGTCTTAGTCAAAGATGACCATGCAAGAATGAATGAAAGTTTATTGTATTGATCCAACATAACCGTTTTACAATAGGTTTGTATACATATATAGTGTCCCAGAGGAATCTTTCCCTGGACCGTTAACCCCTAGGCCTAAACAATCAACCGTTGGTTTCCCCGCTTCCTCCTGACTTTGGCAGGAGGCTCGCTATTAACCGCTGGAAATCTCCTCTCCTCCTGGAGTACGTATGTTCCAGTTATGTCTCGTGATAAGGCCAATAGCGACGGGTCTTTCATTGACCTTGGTTCTTGTCTTGGTGTTCATTGGATGCCATTGGGCCAGGCCTTACTTCTTGGGCTTGTCCGTCTCATTTCTTCTTATTAGGCCATGCGAGCCCAATTATGACGTAGTCTCTTAAATGGGGTTTGCTCAAAGAAAGGTCCCAGGTACTTGGGGCGGTTCGGTCCGTACCTGTCAAACCTCATATTAGGGGTGTGCATAAAACCAGCAAACTGATCCGTAACAAGAAAAACCAAATAACTGACGCTTTAGTTATATTTTCGGTTTGGTTTCAGTTTCCATGTAGTTAAAACCAACAAAACCAAACCAAATCGAATGGATAATTTTCATTTCTAATTTTAAAAGTCAAATAATTTTAAAAATTTAATAAATAGTGTAATCTAAATATTTAAATACAAATGTATAATAATCATTGGAAACTGAAACAAGATTGTGTGAGTTTTACCAAATGCTTTATGGTGCACTTTTAACTGTGCACCGCATGGTAAAGCAACCGCCATTGAAGCTGCTGGTCTTCTTAATGAGCTCGTTTTGTGGCATCAAGGCTGCCTGGCCTGCAAATGGTGACTGTTGGATTGAAGAGGTGCCATGATGGATATTGAATAGATGCTGTTTGTTGAGGGGTGTGTGTTGATGCTGGAGTGTAGGCAGCTATATATGTAACTTAAGTAGATTAGGATGTGTGAATAAAAATATAAAAATAATTATAAATTACAAACAAAAAATCTATGTGGGTGAGATAAATGTAGTTACAAAAATCTGATTGGTGCACTAGATGTAGCTTGTGATTCTGAGTGGGCGAGATGGAGGTCATCCTTCTGTCATGTGGTCTCATAATTTTTGCTTTGTTAGTTTTGAGCAGCAAAAAATATATGAATAGCAAAACAATTTGTGCCATGTGCATTAAAGGTTGTACATACTCTTTGTTTACTGCAGATTTCGTTTTAAGGCCATGTACGTCAAATCGCCATCCGGCCCCTCATCAGACCCTGAGTAAATGCAGGAGTTGAGTCGTATGTCCTTTATTATTGTGTAATAACGTTAAATCATAAAAGTAGGGCTAACAAACTAAGCTAAAGCCAACACTATAACTCAACTGTAATGGGACAAATATCCTAGTATGGGTTCGGGAGTGAGTTTAATTTTAAAAAAACGAGAATGCGACGTATATTGTATTAGGTGATCCCCGACCGAATCACCCAAAACATATTTGTGAACGTTTTATTTTTACTCGACCCAATAACCCAAAACATATTTGTGAACGTTTTACTTTTACCTTTATTTGATTTTGGGTATTGTGGTAATATACTACTAATTCACTTAAAGTTAGTGCAATGAACATATATGAAGGCAATTCATGAAAACTGAATAACGAAAAATCTACTGCACAAGTATTTTCCTCACTCAGCTGTGAATTTTTTTTAACAGTTTGCGCAAATGCATTAAAGAACATGTATAGTCTGTGCAGGTAGCAAGAAACATACTATCTTGCTGCAAAAATGGAATCGAAGAGGTTTATCAGTAATTACAGATTCAACACCGAGTATTTCCTCCATTATTTAAGCAACCTTTTTGTCGAATCTTTTAATCCTGCAAATGATAAAAAAGGATATGATGAAATTGTAGATAAGTGGACCAAAGTGGGATATTTTTTATCTTGTAACAGATCTAACTCAATTTTGATCGTTGGTTGATCTGGTGCTTAGCTAATAATTATCTGGTGACATGTTGAATGTTAGGTCAGTAAACATAGTAAATGCTAGGTTAATCATTCGTGAACCTTTCAGCGGAAATTCCGTTTATGTTCATTAATTTAATAACGAACTAACACAAACAAATTTTTTTGTTCATTTAACTAAATGATCGAACATAAACACATGTTTCGTTCGCTCACTTACGTTTATGAAGGTTCGCTTATGTTAGTTTATTTACGTTCGTTTATTACAAATTTGGATGAATCATACATTCGAACCACTAATTTGAATGTTCTTGTTAGCTATTAACATTATTGGATATTTAATGTATTTGACCTGTTCATTTATCTTCGTATATGTATGCTTAGTTATGTTTATTTGTGCTCATTCGTTTGTGTTCATTACGTTCATGAGCTGTTAATTTAGATTTTTAACGAGCGGACACAAAAAAGTTCATTTTCTTAACGAACGAACATGAACAAAAAAATCCGTTCGATTAGTTGTTTGTGTTCGGTTAAAGTTAAATGAAGGAACAAGAACATGCCTCCGATCGTGTTTGTTCGTTTACATGCATGTCTACAAAATGGTGTCGTGGGCGTTAAATGCTAACTTGTCAAGTCATCACATCCTACCAGTTGGCAGCTGATGTGGCATGACTCATGAGACGTCATGATTTAAGTTTCAACATCCGCATTACCATTCAGCAGGTCACCAGTTGATATCTCTACTATATATAAAGCAGCAGTCAATGACCTCTTAAATTTTAAGAGATACCTAACTTGTTTTAAGTACAACTTCCATAGCATCAATTTTTGAAATTTAAGGGTTATAGTTGTCTTTTCATGAATCAATACTTCAAAACAAGTATGGATATATTTACATTAATTACCCTTTATCTTTGGTTATTTTTTTGTAACTTTTACCAATATTTACATTTCATGCCCATCATCTTTATCCACATATTCCTCAAATCTATTTTTCTTACAATTTTCTTTATATCTTCAAGTATATTATGATTTCCAAAAAAATCAAACATACCATTGCAATGTTCTTATTTTTGTCAACGTTTCAATATAAAAAACTTTCAAAACCGATGTGTTTTAAAAAACGTACAAGTCAATGAAGCATGAATGTACAACTCAAATATACAACAATAAATAAACCTATAAAACATTCAAACACATAAAAATATTCCCATGTTCTATGTTAGTTTATTAAATTTAAAATTACAAAACAAGTCCCCCCTAAAAAAATCAAATTACATTTTATACACCAATTAATATTATACAATGCGTACACAATAAAAAAATTACTAAAACTTTTATTAATTATCATATCACAAAATTATCCACCCATCAAGAAATACAAAAAAAAAACTATTAATATCAATCTAAAATATGTCCAGGTTTTCAAACGGGTTATATGGGACGGGTTAGAGGATTTCACGGGTTAGAGGTTTAAATGGGATTTCTGGACCGGTATACACAACTCGTTTTGCATGCATGAATATTGAATAACATGTGTATTGTCTTTATAATAATTTTGACTTACTTAACTACCCGGTTTACACAACTTGTTTTCCCGCTACATATAATTAAATGTAATCATTAGACAATATAAAATAGACTGATAGAACCCCAAAAATAGAATATTGAATTAATAGAAATAAACAAAGAACAAGGATAGCTGGCCTGATTCGAGAGGGGCTAGTCTCCAGTTAATCCGATTCGAGAGGGATTAGATCTCTGATTAAAAAGGTATAAAAACCCTTAATTTGATAAACATAAATATTCTTATTCATAACCTAAAACATGAACACTTATATAGACACAATTTATTAATAAATGATGCGGTTACTTAGACCCTTCGTTATCTTCACCCTTTTATCTCCCTGGACCCTTCAGCCTAAGAAGGGTTCGTATCAATACATCCCGACGGGTAAAACGACTTGTCCTCAAGTCGACAACCCGATATTTGTTGACCGTTGGGCCAAGCGATAAGCCATTCAATCATGAACTGACCCATTTCATGAACCAAATGATGTGTGACAGTCGATCGGAACACAATGTCAATTCCCGAACTTTTTGTGATAGGCATACGAGCTACAGGTGTGGTGCTCAACTGATCCACACCAACCAGATTTGTATAACACAAATTAGATAGGATATCGAGGTTGTTTTCTGGATAGCACTCCATGATTACAAACAAAACTTTATGATTATTAGATTCTGGAGAGGGCAACAACTCAACACCAAAAACACTATCGGATCCTTCGTTATCACCGGATCTGATCCACTTCAACTTTTCCTTGCACATGTCTTCTTGTTTGTCATTTTTTTCTTGATTTTCTCCTTCTGGTATCTCATCAGTTACTTCAGAATCATAGCTCTTGGCAACTCCTAAAACTCCGGACACGGAACTGTCACCGGTATCAACCTCCTCGACCCGATTTGTCAATGGACCTTGAGGTACATCCTCAGGTTTCTTGTTATCTCCGAAATCACCAAAAATGGTTGAATTTCAGAATCACCACGTTCATTGTTACACCTTGCAGACCTTCCATATAACAAAGTTTTGAGTGCTGCCACATCTTCCATCAAGGATACCAGGATGTCTAGTTTAACTTCAATGGCCTTTAAATGAGCAGTGATAGCATCATTCTGAATAGGTGATGGTTGTTGGGTTCCAGTGGTGATCAGTCAACGGTTTAACAATTAAACCCGGTATAATTAAATTAGTTTCATAATTTATTAATCACATTAATATATGAATACGCAGCAGAATATAAAAATGAGTAATCACCATAAACGGAACCGTACAGGATCCGGTTACACACGATACGAGTACGAGTAATAATATACGATATATTGTTAACTACCGATGAGATAAATAATACCTCGGTTAATGAATAACCGGTTGAGACACCGAGAGTTAACGAGCGACGCTAGGTGACGATAACGAGATAACGCGGTTGCGGCGGTGGTGTTCAAAGCAGCAGCCACAGAATAAGGGAAATAGCAGCAAGCGGTGGCGTGTAACGGCAACGGTGCTAGACGGCTCCCTTTAAATATAGTTGATTCCCTTTTGTGCGTGAGCAGAGACCAAAACAAGGATGGGGGCGGCTACTGTTCTCGTTGAATTGATTATGTCAATCATGAATTGTATGTATGTTATATTATATATAATAATATCCATAAATTACTCTCCAAGTAATTACATGTATGGTATAATATTACATATGATTATTATTATTACTTGGATAACAATTCAGGTCATTATTATAAATATAATACTACAAAACAATAACCGGGCCTCAAGCCCGTATTAGTTTATTTATCCAATAAATAAACTCTATCATATTATTCGTCATTACCGGTTAACTAAATTAAGCGGATTTTGCTCGTTACCCAATGTGTAACTCTTACGGGTCATAACTTGGTCGGCCGCGTTAAATTAACCGAATCAGTCCATAATTTCCAACAGTCTCCCACTTGGACGGTTTTAGGTTAAGTTCACTAACACTGACAGCCAGCGGTGCTCTAGCTACACATGGCTGCCCCCAACAAGTTATGACACTTTAAATTCATTAACCAAAAGATCTTGGAATACACTATTGCAAGATAATGAAATTATAGTAATCGTTGTCATCTATCCTTTCCGTATAAGACACCAATTGAACAATGGGACATGGATCAGATCAATCTCATATGGAGTTCAATCATTATCGTTTTCGTTCTCGAGTCAAAGTGGTCCAATCAAACACACAGTAAGTTTGGGTGAGGCCTCACACTTTACCAGTTTGAATCAACGAAGGCGCCAAAATGTCTAACTGTCACATATCATGTAAGAGTACAGAATCCCATCTTGATTACATACAACTCCCACTGAACTTCAGAATACTCCCAGCCAATGCCTTTATGACTGGCAGTTACGTGACAGCGGTTGACATTGATCAAAGAATACCTTTAGTAAACGAAAGTTCTAATATGTATCCCAGGTCTAAGGATACTAAATGAGCATACCAATATCAAATGCATCTTATGACTAAGATCCATGAAGATGATTTGATGCGAGTTACATCCAACGTCATTCATAATGAGGTCTGTGAGTTTGGAAGTCAACCCTTTGAGTCCAAAGTTAGAATAGTCTTAATTCAGAATCGCTCCCACGAGTTTGATCGACTACGGATAATTTAGAATACAATATTCATGGATTAAACGTATTAAAAATGAACACAGTTATAATATTCAACGTTTGCATTTAACCATTAAATCAAAAGTGAACTCAAAAGTATAACTGTATAAATGTTCATACATCCAAATACTAAATCAAAACAAATTACTAGCTAATCTAAGACCGATATCATCCCTATGATGGTCATGCTTGTCATGAGTCATCGGCTTAGTGAACGGGTCTGCTAGGTTTTGATCTGTGTCTACTTTGCTTATTATGATGTCACCTCGTTCCAGTATCTCCCGTATGAGGTGGAACTTCCTTAGAATGTGCTTGGCTCTGTGATAAGATATGGGCTCTTTGGCCTGAGCAATAGCACCTGTGTTATCACAGAACACCTCGATTGGTTTGCGAATACTCGGAACCACATCGAGATCGGTGATGAACTTCTTCATCCAAGTACCCTCTTTAGCAGCATCCGATGCAGCTATATATTCGGATTCGGTGGTAGAATCCGCCACTACACTTTGCTTGGAGCTCTTCCAATAAATGGCTCCTCCATTGAGAGTGAAAACGAAACCTGACTGTGAGCGAGAATCATCTCGGTCAGTATGGAAGCTAGCATCAGTGTAACACCTTACAGTGAGCTCCTCTTCCACTCCCCCAAACACCAAGAACATATCTTTGGTCCTATTCAAGTACCTTAGAATATTCTTTACGGCAGTCCAATGGGCTATGCCAGGACTTTGTTGAAAACGACTGGTCATGCTCAAAGCATACGAGACGTCTGGTCTAGTACATAACATAGCATACATGATAGAACCAACCGTTGAAGCATATGGAATTGCTTGCATATGCTTAGATTCAATGTCCGTTGCCGGAGATTGCGATTTGCTCAACACGGTTCCTTTAGTCATTGGAACAGCTCCTTTCTTGGAGTTTTCCATTGAGACGCGTGCCATTACTTTGTCTACGTAAGTACTTTGACTTAGCCCTAGAATCCGCTTAGATCTATCTCTATAGATCTTTATTCCCAGAATATAAGCGGCTTCTCCAAGATCTTTCATTGCAAAACAAGATTCCAACCAGTGCTTAACTTCCTTAAGCATAGGAATGTTGTTTCCAATGATCAGTATATCATCCACATACAAGATGAGGAATGATAAAGTGCTCCCACTAGCCTTTCTATAAACACAAGGCTCATCTTCATTTTTGAAAAAAACCAAACTCTTTGATTTTCTCATCAAAGTGAAGATTCCAGCTTTGAGATGCTTGCTTAAGTCCATAAATGTATTTATTCAATTTGCAAACCCTATTAGGATAATTAGGATCGACAAAACCTTCAGGCTGAACCATATAAACATCTTCAGAAAGATGTCCATTAAGAAAAGCGGTTTTGACATTCATTTGCCATATCCCGTAGTCATAGTCGGCTATGGCAAGTAATATCCTTATTGACTTAGTCATAGCAACGGGCGAGAAGGTTTCATCATAGTCAACACCTTGAGTTTGAGTAAAACCTTTCACGACTAGCCGTGCCTTATAGGTTTTTACATTTCCATGCATGCCGGTTTTTCTCTTGAAAATCCATTTGCTCCCTACTACCCGACTATCGGGGGTAGCTCAACCAAGTTCCAAACTTGGTTATCCTGCATGGATTGTATCTCGGCGTTCATGGCATCTTGCCATTTCTCGGAGTCCGGATCCAAGATAGCAGATTTGTAGTTAGTAGGCTCGTCGCCAGACTCGGCTACTAATAAGACTTCGGGACCATCTAAATGCCATAGGTATCTAGAATTTGGTACATGAGTCATGCTACTTCTGCGAACACTTGTGTTCCCGTCTGATGTATCAGCAACAACAACTTGTTGATCAGACGCTCCAACTTCCTCAGCGGTTGTTTGTAGTTCTTGAGTTTCTTCAAGATCAACAATGTTATCTCCAGTTCCTCGATTGAGAAATTTCTTCTCAAGGAAGTGGCCTTTCCTCTTGATAGAAATCGTATTTGTATCAGGATGAAAGAAGTAATAACCGCTTTGGTTATAGTATCTGACGGAAACAACTTTAACGCCGCGGGGATCAAGTTTGTCATCAGATTCACTTGAGATGTAAGCATCACATCCCCATACTCTAAGGTAAGACAATTCGGGCTTCTTTCCCTTGTGCCATATCTCATATGGGGTTTTGTCTATCTTCTTAATTGGAGTTAGATTGACAATGCGGGCGGCGGTCATAAGGGCATAACCCCTGAATGAGTGAGGCAAGTTAGTTCTACACATCATCGATCGAACCATGTTTAGCAAAGTTCGATTTCTCCTCTCGCTCACGCCATTATGTTGGGGTGTGCCAGGTGGAGTGAGCTGTGAAACAATTCCATGCTCTTTTAGATGAGTGATGAATTCTGAGCTGAGATACTCTCCACCTCGATCTGATCGAAGCATTCTAATGGTTTTTCAAAGTTGTTTTTCCACTTCGTTTTGAAACTCTTTGAACCTTTCAAAAGTTTCGTGCTTGTGTTTCATAAGATACACATAAGCGTATCGACTATAATCGTCGATAAAAGAAACGAAGTATCTTTCATGGTTTCTAGTCATGGTTCTGAAAGGTCCACATACATCCGAATGTATGAGTCCTAACAGATCACTTGCTCGTTCACTTTTATGAGTGAAGGAGTCTTTGGCGAGTTTGCCAGCTAAGCAAGATTGGCAATCATCAAACGAGTCCAGTCCTGTGGATTCAATAATCCCTTTGGATTGGAGTCTTTTAACTCTTGTCTTGCTTATGTGGCCAAGTAGGCAATGCCATAGAAAAGTATCATTGATGCTAGTCTTGATACGTTTTGAAAGATGATATACGTTATTGTCAGGTTGAACATCAATCTCATAAATACCATTTCGAGGTTTAGCCTCAAAATAAAAGATATCATTTAAATAAGCAGAAATAGCCATGCCATTAAAAATGTACTTAAAACCATGTTCGAGCAACAATGAAAATGAAATAATGTTTCTGGTCAAACCAGGAGCATACAAACAATTATTCAAAGGAAAAACTAGGCCAGATGGATAAGTAAAATGAAAAACTCCAGTTGCCAGAACTGGTACTCTCTTCCCATCTCCAACGATGAGTTCCATGCTGCCTTTATTCAGTTTCTTCCACTTCTCAGGCTCCTGCAAGACATTAACAATGTGGAAACCACATCCGGTATCAAATACCCATGTGTTTCTAGAGACAGTGAAAAGTTCAATAACGTATATGGAAATACCTCGAGAAGAGCCTTCACCATTGGCCTTCCTCTTTGCTAGCTCAGCTAGATGTTCGGGGCAGTTACGCATCCAGTGCCCCATCTTGTTGCACTTGCAGCTCCGGCACTGTCTTTACCCAGCCATTCATGTTGAAATTCATTATGAACTGGTCGTAAGAGCTGGGGAGAGAGTTGAGGATGAAATCCGATGCCATCTCATCAAGCATGGGATAATCAAGTTTCTTAAGCTGATCGATGTGCCCCTTCATCTTAAGAACATGCGCACTGACGGGAGACCCTTCTGCCATCTTGCAACTTATGAGTTGTTTCATGGTATCGAATCGTTCTTGACGGGCTTGTTTCTGGAACATGTCCTTGAGTTGTTCCAGCATCTCATAGGCACCAAAGTCTTCTAAGCCTTTAGCAAGCTCATAAGTCATGGTGGCTAGCATAATACAGGAGACCTCAGCCAAGTCATCCCTATGCTTGTCAGGAGCTTTTCGAGCAGCGGCTGTGCTGTTTTCAGGCTCATTTGGAACAGGTCCATCGAGAACATACAGGCGCTTTGCCATTGTAAGAACTAGTCTTAAGTTGTTGTGCCATTCGATGAAGTTGGTACCGTTTAGCTTATCCTTCTCAAGGATAGTCTTAAGTGCGTAGGGTGTGTTATCGTTTGATGACATCTGATTTAATAAGCAAAAGTAAATTTAATTAGTATTTTCGATGTTGCAGTCCTATTATCAATGACCCAATTACATTAATGAAATAGGAACATGAGAATCTGGCTTCCAGTTATTAAAGGCAGCTGTAGCACACAACATTAATAAGTGGTTAGACAGACTGACAACGATTGTCAATTATGAATAGAGCACAACTCTCGGTTATGAGGCCTATAGAGACAACGATTGTCTGTACAGATACGTTTAGCCTCATCTTTGCCCACTTTAAGTCTCCAGACAACTTTAGCACGTAACAGGAGAGTAAAGTAATAGTTGTCCTAGTATAGTGACGTGTGAAAGGGCCGGATGTGTCAACGAAGCGCTTTCACCTTGATGGGATAGGCTAGAAAACAAGTGCGGTGCTTTAGCTCCAAACACTCGAAATTTTGAAGTATGCCTCAAGTGTGACTTGTAGTAGGATTGGCACAAACTATTGGTTTTATATTGGGATTAATTTTAGAATTACCAAATAGAGTAAAAGTCAAATTTTACTGTATTTATTATCGGGACAATAATGATGAACCTTTTCATCTCTCAGGACGCTTAGTTTTAAATAACCTATTAAAAACTAAGTTTGTCGCGATACGTCTAACCAATTTTAAGTTAATAGAGAACTATTAAGTTATAAGGTTTTGGAAAATCAAATTTAGTTTAATTTTGCAAAAACTTTATTGGTTAATTAAAATTTATTTTAATATATTTGATATTAGGTCGGTGGTATTATAACCTATTATAATCAAGCAAGCAACCACAATAGCAAACAAGAATATGTAAATCTTAAATGGCCAAAAGGTGATTGGTCTTGCTAGAGCCTATTAGCAAGACCAATCGGGTCAAGGGGTCACAACACAAACAACCACAAGGATGGACTCCTGGTGCATCCGGTCATCTTTGCTAACTCCCACTGACTTCAAGAACTCCACGATCTCGTCCTCGGTTTCCCTTCGGGTCTTCTTCATTACAATATTAAAAATACATATAATGAAAAGCCAAACCCTATCTATTACAATATTGAACCAACAAAGTGGCCAAAAACCATAAAATAAAACCGAAAAATAAATACAACTTTTGAACCATCCATATGGCCATAAACCAAAAACCATTCAACCAAACAAACAAGGTCGGGCCAGATTTACATATTCGATAAAGATAAAAATAAAATTGAGCAATATTTTGGTCAAATAAAATAAATAAAAATTAACCAAACCAAGATTGCTCAAAAAACTTGTCTAGATCAAAAACTTCAACTAGTTTGAAGTTTATGATGTAGATCCGGTAAAAAAACCGGATTCGACTCGTATATTGTAACCAAGGCTCTGATACCACTGTTGGGTTCCAGTGGTGATCAGTCAACGGTTTAACAATTAAACCCGGTATAATTAAATTAGTTTCATAATTTATTAATCACATTAATATATGAATACGCAGCGGAATATAAAAACGAGTAATCTCCATAAACGGAACCGTACAGGATCCGGTTACACACGATACGAGTACGAGTAATAATATACAATATATTGTTAACTACCGATGAGATAAATAATACCTCGGTTAATGAATAACCGGTTGAGACACCGAGAGTTAACGAGCGACGCTAGGTGACGATAACGAGATAACGCGGTTGCGGCGGTGGTGTTCAAAGCAGCAGCAACAGAATAAGGGCAATAGCAGCAAACGGTGGCGTGTAACGGCAACGGTGCTAGACGGCTCCCTTTAAATATAGTTGATTCCCTTTTGTGCGTGAGTAGAGACCAAAACAAGGATTGGGGCGGCTACTGTTCTCGTTGAATTGATTTTGTCAATTATGAATTGTATGTATGTTATATTATATATAATAATATCCATAAATTACTCTCCAAGTAATCACATGTATGGTATAATATTACGTATGATTATTATTATTACTTGGATAACAATTTAGGTCATTATTATAAATATAATACTACAAAACAATAACCGGGCCTCAAGCTCGTATTAGTTTATTTATCCAATAAATAAACTCTATCATATTATTCGTCATTATCGGTTAACTAAATTAAGCGGATTTTGCTCGTTACCCAAGGTGTAACTCTTACGGGCCGTAACTTGGTCGGCCGCGTTAAATTAACCGAATTAGTCCATAATTTCCAACAATGGTAAGTGACTTCCACCATAGGTTAGATGAGAGGATCTCCAGGTATTCCAAATCATCTTCTCTTCGATTTCCCGGAAGTCGTCTAGCGGTTAGGATATCTGGCTTTCACCCAGGAGACCCGGGTTCGATTCCCGGCAATGGAACCAAATGATAGAACCCCAAAAATAGAATATTGAATTAATAGAAATAAACAAAGAACAAGGATAGTTGGCCCGATTCGAGAGGGGCTAGTCTCCAGTTAATCCGATTCGAGAGTGATTAGATCTCCGATTAAAAAGGTATAAAAACCCTTAATTTGATAAACATAAACATTCTTATTCATAACCTAAAACATGAACACTTATATAGACACAATTTATTAATAAATGATGCGGTTACTTAGACCCTTCGTTATCTTCACCCTTTTATCTCCCCTGGACCCTTCAGCCTAAGACGGGTTCGTATCATAGACACACTACAATAACAAAAGTAGCATTTTTTTTCAAACAAGCTTACCAGTAGCGTTTGATATGTGACACCCTGCTGCTCTTAGAAATGGTGTTCTTCTCTGGTCAAGTTACAATGTCCAGAAAGCATGTTTAAGTCTCTTAAAATCTGCACATAAAATTAACTATTAATGTTGGGTCATTTAATAACTGACATGTTAAATAAATAAACATACCCATGCATGGCGAGGTCAAATCTATTTGATAATCATTATAAATAATCTTTTTTATAAGATTCATTTCATAACCAAATAATAAAATGCTAGACTTGTGAACTAACATATATGATATATAAATTAGACATATTGACAGATCAACTTTGTAGCATGCACGCGTAGGACTAGGCCTGTAAATGAACCGAACGTTCGATGAACTGTTCATGAATTGTTCGGCAGAAAGTTCGTTTATATTCGTTTATTTAATAAACGAACGAAAATGAACAAAAAGTTTGTGTTCATTTAATTAAACGAACGGACATGAACATATGTTCCGTTCGTTCATTTATGTTCACGAACGTTCGTTTATGTTCGTTTGTGTCTGTTTATTTATGTTTGTTTATGTATTACTAAAAAGTAATTAAATATATTATTTGGATGAGTCATTTACTTAAAGTTTTATATTTGTTAATTTTTGTTCATTTAAGGGTTTTCATTTATGTTTGTGTTCATATATGTTTATTTATCTTTGTTCAGTTATATTCGTTTAGATTTTAAACAAACGAACCTAAACGAACACAAATGTTCATCTTTTAACTGAAGGAACATGAACATAAATATTTGTTCGATTAAGTGTTCATGTTGTTTAAAGTTAAATGAACGAACACGAGCAAGCCCTTGCTCGTGTTCGTTCAATTCGTTTAAATTCTTTCATTATTCACATTGATGAGTACATCGATCTTAATCTCTAGGCTTTGCTGATTTTGTTTGTGTTCGTTTGTGTTCGTGAACACATTAATTTTCTTAATGAACGAACACGAACATAAAATCTCGTTCGGTAAGTGTTCGTGAACACATTATTTCCTTTATGAACGAACACGAACAAGGCCTTATTCGTGTTCGTTCGGTTCATTTACAGCCCTACGTAGGACAGGTACACTACAAGGATTATTGATACGTCTAAAAGTATTTTAATATCACTGTTTGACTTAAATAATGAAAAGTTTTACACTTACATGCTAATGAAACATCAAGACAGCTTTTTAAAGATATTACAAGGGAATCTAAGGTGCTAGAACTAGGACTTATATAAAGTGATGTATGTGATTTTCATTTAACTCCAACTTTAGAAAACAAAAAGGTATGTAATTTACATGTCAGTATATTAATATAAAGCATGTATAGTTAACCCTACTAAATAATAATAGTAAGAGTACCCGCGCGTTACGGCGGGGACACATTTGTGATTCAGTACGTAGCGGCTCATTGTGTTACGGACATCTTCGATAGTAATATTTGGTTTCCGTATAGAGCCCATGCTTCGCGGCGGGGTCGTATAAGGATGCTAGCGATGACACATGTGTTACTTGTCATATTCATAGGACCAACTGATCAGTCAAACCAAATTCAAGAACCGAATAAGTTATAAATATTTGATATACAAATATATATTTATGAACCGTTAACTTAGATAATACCACAAAGTTTATTTATAGTAAAAGTAAAGTTTATTTATAGTAAAAGTAATTGGAAGCATTATTACCCCACACATATATGCACCACAAAAATGACGGTATTTAGAAGAGGTGTTAATAAACAATTGACTAAACCACACAAATGAAAGCAAATCTGGCGATATGACCGTTTGAGATATATATTACGGTTTACCTTTAATATTGATTTATTTTTTGAATTTTTACGGTTGTCCATATGTTAAATAAATATAAGGTGGCACCATTTTTTATAATTTAATACAAACTATGTAGTATTTAGAAAAACTTTCTAAAATCAGTTAAAGCGAACCATTTTTCCACGTACTATCTATAGGTCCCTTTGACCCATTACACAAAATCGCCTATATTACCACTTGAAGAGAAGATTGAATGTATATAAAAACATACATATCAGGTGTGAACTTTAATTTTTCTTTTAGTCCAGTTAGCAAAGCGTTCTTCATTTTGAGTCAATGTTAACCTATGGTGGTCGAGTAAACATGGCTTTGACCTATATTAATCAAATTTCAACTCAAATAGGATTTATGTCTGAAGTTAGTTGGGTAATTTGGTGCATATAATGTCGACCAAAGTATAAGAAAAAAGGGTAGAACCTGACGATAAAATAATCCTGATGAAACTGCTAATCATCATAACCGTGTTTGTTGTGATTGTGGTTCCACAAACTTTAGGCAACCTATATGAATCTTATAAACGTGCGACGTCGTTCTCGTGTGGAACCGCTTCAGGGATCCAATACCCGCCCTCATGACACAATGATCTCAGGAATTGTCGGTATCCCGGGTTCCAGCTCAACTGTAACGGCCAGAACTCGCCTACTATCAATAAAGACAATATGACTTGCACTTTTTAAAGCATCGATCACTCGTTACAAATCTCATGTATGGGCTCAAATTTCATGTCCCTATAGAACATATGAGCATAGATATAGATTATTGATTTTGATTGCACCATAATGGATGGAACAATTGGGATTTCGATAATACTGATTGCAATTGAAGCGCAAACCACCGCTCACTATGGTTTGATAACGTAGAAACCATCCCGGTAAGGAGAGCCCGCGTTTCGCAACGGATACGCGGGAACTAATACCAAAATAGTAAATGAAATAAACTATATTGATTCAAGATTATAACTTTATGCATACAAGATAAGAAAAAAAAGATAAACACATATTAATACCAAAACAATGTGCCAACTGTTCCTAAAACGATTGTCACTGTGGCTTTGCATGTCGCCGCCATTGCCATGCCCGCTTGTTGCCTAAACCTCGAACAACCATGTTATGTCTCTTATGTCATTTTGATCATAAAAGTCAAGTCATGCTTAAAACCAGCTTTGACCTTGAAAAGTTCAAAACCATCCAGAATGTAAACCATTTGCACGTTAATGTTGTACAGTTGCCAACATTTATTTATTTTTTTTTAATTCTTAAAAACAACATTTAAGATATTTAGATCTTCAAAAGGAACATTTAATGTATTTCAATTAGCAAAAATGAACAATTAATGTTATTCTGGTTTCAAGTATCAATATTTAGAGTTTTTTAACTGTCATCAATCAGCATTATAGATGAAAAGTATTTTAAACAAGGTAACCGAAATGGGTAAATAAGTAATTATAGGATTAGTTACTATATGAACGAAAAACAACCCAGAAAATTCAAATGATAAAAACATAAACAACACTAAAAGATTGTTGTAACAACCAATCTTTTCAGACCCGACCTGGATGCCTTACGTGGTCAAAGGTCGAACCAACCAGGGAGCACAAACTGGTGTTTGACCCGTATGACACCATAAATAATTTAAATATAAATATATATTTTATATATATATTAAAAAATTATAAATATAAAAAATAATAGTAACCACCAATTTCCATGTGCATTTACACCGGGTCCGGGCCGACCGCAACCGAAGAACCCAACTGTTTTTAGAGAGCAGGCGGGCCGAATACCTTGACCTGGCCGGGTATATGTACCGGGTCCCAGTTCGACGCCGGGCCGGGCTTTCAAAACACTGGTAACAACTTAATCAGATAAATAATTTTGAAAGAGAAGAATTCAACCTTGAGGGTCAACTTTGAGTCAAGGCAACAAGAATGAATAGCCACAAAAATACATTTCACTTTGAGGGAAGGGAAACTGCATGAACAACGAACTATAAGTTGATTTTTCTAATGAGATCCATAATAATTTAATTAAAAAAAAGAACATACCGATTAGCAACCACTTACATAGCATGTATGTATCTGGGCCAACATACCTGCATATGTCAATAAATTTAAAAACTATCAACATAACATTATTAACTAATAGTAGAATATAAGATACCTGTACAGAACCGTTTATTCAAGGCTTCATTCCACATATTAGCCGCATATGCAAGCTGCATTTCTCACAAAGTCATAACATATGCAACCTGCAACATGAACAATTACACTCTAAAACTGATAATTATGATCGATTAGAATTTGAAATTAAATATTTAAAGTAATGTGGTACCAAATTAGCATCCAAAAGCAGTTTTAAAAAGGAATAAACATGGTCTGACATGGAAATATCTGAAGTTCAACATAATCAAGTGGCACATCAGGAAATAAATGCTTTATGAGTCAAGTAAGCTTGTCAAATGGGCCACAACAAATATGTATACTAAAAAAAGTGTTTTACAAGTCAAGGAAACTGGTCAAACGGGCCGAATCAAGTATATATACTTTAAAGCAAATTTAAAAAAATAAGTGTATTACGAGTCATGCAAACTAACAGGTCGAATCAAATATAGGCATTAGAAATTTATCAAAATAAAATACAGTGCACCATAGAGCATATATGTAGTAAAAAAAGGTTGATATCTATTACCAAATAACATATGCAAGTTTTTTAGTAACATTAACATTAGACTTTCCCTTTACAGCGATATTCAACATATACAACCCCTAAGCGTTCTGCTTCCCTTTAACGAAAGTTCCTAGCAGGCTATGCTATCAATAGCGGTGCTATAGCGGTTATCGGTCTGGCGGTAAAATAGCGGTCGAAATATCGGTCCAAATAGCGGTTCCGATATTTGCGACGCTATTTACCGCTATTTCGCCGATATATGGCCACCGATATATCGGAAATAGCGGTGAGATTATCAGTTTAATATTTTTGACCCAATTGTTACTTTTTTTGGCCCAAACTGGAAGCCCATAGCCCGATTTCATTATGATTATTATTGAACGATCAGCTTATTGCCCTAAAAATACCTCAATCGCTGCTGATGCTCATCTCCGATACCCGTTTCTTCAGCCGCTGCTGATGCTTATATATTTATGGCTTTCGATTAAGTGATTAAATCATGTCTTAAATTAAAAATATTGTTACTTTGTGTTTTGAACTATTGACTTTTATGATTTTGGTATTAAGACTTAAGTATTATTATTAGATAACTTTTGGTGTTATATATATATATATATACCGCTATCCCACCGCAATAACCGATATCTCATATATCGGTCATTGACCGATATCCGCTATTTTTTTACATTAACTGCATAGCTAGCAGGTTCATAAACGACAGTCTAATATGATCAATAGTATATGGAAATAAAGATCTTTATACTATTATCCCATGTTAACACTCTGCAATCGTAAGCTCACTAAGTCTAGAATTATTTTTTTCTTTTCAAAAATCAATTAAAAAGAGTACAAATTCGGAACCTTAGAAAGAGGGGTCAAAATCACATTAATTGTCGGATTTTTTTAGCATATATAACGTTTTTTTATTAAGAAAAATGTGAATATTAGTTGATATTGTAGAGAACTTATGTTGAATCCGACAAAGAAGTAAATACATATTAGTTAACGGGTCATTTTCCAACAAAATACGTACATTTACTTGAAAACAAGTTGGTTGAACTTTTTTAACGGGTCCAAAGTGTTGCGTTTAACAGGTCAATTTCTAGCATGCAAGTAGATAATAGCTAACGAGACGATTTCAAACAAAATTATCCCTGTTAATTTTTAAAATTTTACTGCGGTAAAGACGGCTCGGGTAAAGTTGGGTCGTCATATTGATACTTTTGTACTTTGAATGCGTTAATTTCACAAGCAATTAATTTGTAAAATACGATCATAAAACAACAATATATGACAATAGTAATTTCACAAGCAATTAATTTCCTTCTACGTTTTCCAACTGACCAACTCAATTCAAACAAGCTGGTCCGAACCCGAGTTCCTGTAGCTTGATTTTGGCTCATTTAGATTATGAGAGCTCGAGCTTGGCTCATTTAGTTATTTTAATATAGTTTTATATATAATATTATATATTACAAAAAATATATTTAATGTGGCTTGTTTAGGCTTGCAACCCAACTCGAACTCCATAAGTCAAGTTTGAGCTCAGCTCGTTTATTATATATTAATTAATTTATGTACTTTAAAGTCGCGAGCCAGCTCAAACTCCACAAGTAAAGTTCAAGCTCAGACTCATTAATAAACAAACGTATTTTGAGGCTTAAGATCGATTGTTTTGATTAAACATCAATTACACAACATTGAACAATACAAAAACATAAGTTACAACTCAGAAGCATGAGTTGATATTTTACCTGTTTCATGGAGGATTACAAACATCAATGGTGAGAATCTGAGGAAGCCAAAGTCAGCACCCTATCAGAGATGTTATCATACTCCTCTTGCCCTTGATTTCGAGCCGAAACCCAAAACCGGTAGGTGAGCATGGGTGGTGGAACGTCTATAGACAACCATATATACCACACAAATCTTCAGTCAAAACCTCATTTTCACTTGTATGAACACGATTTCTACACACAAATCTTCAATCGTAATTGTAAAACACGATTTCTGCACACACCTGCAGTAGATTACAAAAGGTTATGAAGCCCTTATAACAGCAAAAACAAATTTGACAACAGTTTTGACCATATTGCTTTTGACAAATTTGACCAAAGTGTCCCTACTAAAATGCTTTGATAGAAAAGTCACAACAGTTTTGACGAAAACTATTTTTTGTGCAGTTTTGACAATTTTATTAAAAAATTAAAAATAAAAGGAAACATAAACGAAATGACGAAATCGTAGTAGGTGCGTTGTGTAGGTGCCATATGGTACCATAAATGCTCTTCCTAGCAATTGAATGCATTCTAGTCATAAGCATAACCCAAGTAACCAATTTCAAATGATATGATCACATCAACTGAATTTGAATGACTAAAAGAGTAATAATATTGCTGTAAATAGATGATTTCGAAAGGGAAAAAAGGTTTGGTTTTGGTACCTAGGTCTCAAATTCAGTAGATTGACACATAAAACAATTTTAATGTAGTTTGATGCAACAATCAAATCAGAGGCAAATTTATGCAAATATAAAACAATCATAACGAGTTCACCTTCACTAAATAACGAAGTGTTCTTGTATATCTAGTCGGAGTAACACTCTTCGTTTTGTGTTTTAAAACTGATCACATCCTTTGTTGTTTCAAACGCATCCTTCGAGTAACAAGCTCAAGCATAGTTTTCAGAGTTGGTCTCACATCCACAAGCACCTCTATGTGACATACAAACCAACATGTCAATATAGCATCAGTAACCTTAAACCAGAGTTATAAACAAGTTAATCGTTTGTTTAAAACCAATATCATTCCATTAAATCATGACGGCTTACCTAAATAACTGAGAAACACATTAAATGAACTTCTTTGAAACCTTGTTAGCATCAAGATTACAAGCCATAAACTCATACAAGCTTGGTAATTGGTTCATCTGTCCAACCATAAATAAACTTATTAAAAATTTGGGCAAAGTCAGCCATGAACAAATCAAGTAAAGCTAGCCAACAAAACCTTTAAAATTCTTGCCTCAATCTGGAATCCAAATTCAAAGATAACAAGTCAATTAGATGATAATAATAATAATAATACCCGCACTTACCACCATATCAGGATGTGGCATTTTAAGCTTTGGCAGCATGATTTCCATGATATTGGGCTCCTTAAATCAATCTGGAATCAAGAATACAATACAGGAAAGGTAATTAATTACCAAAATCAGACATAATATTTTTATTAGGACCTGTCATGGGATCACAAACCTGGACCAATTGGAGGAGTTGAGGAAGTAGGCAGGCATGTAGTTTTGATTATAGGTCGAACATGAATCAACTGTATAATCCGAACGTGACAGATGATTGGAACGATGCTTTGTAGGGAGTTCAATTGAAATTGATCAGACAATTGATGATTGAAAGATAAAGGGTGTTAAATCGAGACAATTGAATGAGCAATTAATAGGTAACTGAAGGATTGAAGGGATAAAGTGATATGAGGGTAATAAAGATTACGGGTGGGAGGTGAAAGAGTGTGTATATGTATTATAATGTAGTTATAGATATAGATATAGATATAGATAACATATTAATAAATATAATTAATAAAATAGCATCAGGCTTACCTAAGTGTGAATAATACTAGGGTCGGCCCCTAGATTATCCAAAACACAAGCTTCAACATCGTCACTCGCTCGAAGCAAACTGAGTAGCAAGTTGTCTGATCCAATATAGTTGCTACCTAAAAACATTTCAATAATAAAATTAAACAACTGATTTAAAAAAAAAAATCCACCAAAAAAATTATATAGAAAGTAGAAAATACCAAGCAGACGGGCTTCCTCCAACGAGATTTCCAAAACGCATTTACCCGACATAACATGTTTTAATTTATTTATTGTATATGTGTAAAAAAACTTATATTACACAGCCACATTGGTGATATATGTGCGCTGAAACTTTTGAAGCAATCACTATTGTAACCTAATAAAAAACTACACTCATTGTTGATGTACGTGATAATCAAGAACTACAGCCATTTGATGATAAAACTACAGCCATTTAATATACCTCTATGTTTTTTAAACATGCTACTTTACTTTTTTATTGATTTTCTTTTTCTTTAGTGGAATTTCGATTAAATAGTTATTTTGTCAAAACTCGATAGAAACTTGACGGGTTTTGGGCTGGTATATCGGACGGGTATTTTAATAAACTAACGGGATACCCGAAACCCGATGGGTATCCCCGAAACCCGAATGGTAATTACCCGATAATAACCTGACGGGTTTGGGACGGGCTTTATTAATCGACTACAAGTTTGGATACCTAAACCCGACCCATTGTCATCCCAATCTAAAACATCCATCGCAACAAATCTACTACCAAAGCCTAATTACTGAATTTATTCGCACTTCTTTATTCATTGACAGAATATACAATCTAACCTCATTATATAAAACAAACAGAACCAATTTCTACAATCTAACCACTAAATCAAAACAATCAAGAAAATTAAATAGAAATCATACCTAAAAAGGAATCAAATTAGGGATTCCACCATGGTTGAAGGTGTTTGAGCCGATTAAGTGGTGGCCAAGACGCCAATTAAAGTGTTTTTGATCGTCTGTTTTTAGAGAATCAAATATTATGAACTATTTGAAGAAGATTAAAGTGTTTTGGGGAAAAGGAAAAGTATTTGTAGGCTGGATCATTTGTTTTTTAGAAACTTGAATGTTTTTCAATTTAAATAACATTACAAATTTATATTTATATTTTAATTTGAATTTCAAAGACCTAGAAATTAAAAGTATATTATTGTTAATTAACTAAACATATTAGTTACTAAACTAAAATTATATAATATATTGTTGAATTTCTATCGTATGAAGAAATCTCAGCCGTAATAACTCATAGAGAAGGGGAAGTCAGGGGCGGTTTATCATAGTCAGTTCTCTTTCCCACGTCTTCATCGGATCGATGCTTCATATATCTCGCACACGTCTCCCCTCCCAACTGTTACAAAATGTTTTTTGTCTTCATAACTTTGTCCCTTTATTATTATTATTATTATTATTTGGAACTGTAAATCTCCAACTCCTTTCCCCCAAATTATATTACATTAAAATCCCTAATTTCTGTGTCCAGTTTAAGAAATAGGCTGAACGAATTTCAAGGTCGGTCTTTAAAAATCATTCTTCATCGTCATCATATATCAGTTGTCATTAATTAGTTTCGACACTTAAATTGCGTTTGTTTAAGATTATGATTCAATTTGAAAGTTTATTGACCTCACTAATTCAATTCTGATTTGTAGATTTGACACCACGTTACATCAATTTTGAAGATTTAATGGTAAATCAGTTAGTTATGTCCTTAGTTACTGACATCATGTTGCCTCAATGCTTTAATTTTTTTAATTGCAGAGTCAAGAAGAATTTCAGCATACAAGTGTTCTATATTTTCTAGCTTTACTTCACAACCTTTCTTACACCATAAGGATGAGGTAATCACTAAATTATAGTTGACCTTGACTGTTTTTTGTTTTTTGTTTTTGAGGAAATTAATAATTGTTTTATTTTGAAATACAATATATATTGCTGCATTAGGAGTATATGTTATATGCATTGCCATGAACATTGGAATCGAAGAAAATGGCCAAAATTGGGTGTACAAAGCAAACATAATTGAATGTTGAATACAATGTCACAAAGCAAGTTAAGAAAATGATAGTCACAAAGCAACTCCTCTTATCGTATTAGATAAGGGGATAAATGCTGAAACAATGGAGCAAAACAGTTCCTTTGTAACATTAAGGGGCCATCCTTTGATGTGGTATTACACCGGTGTCTTATATGAACCTGTTTTCAAGGACACCACACAGGTTTGAATTTATATTTTTCTTTTGTTCGCTTGCATTAAATAACTGTTTTGACTTTATCTTATGTTTATAATTCTTAGGTTGATTCAATTGATATGGTATGATAGTCTTACGGAAATACTTTTTATAACATCATGTGGCTGCAATCGTTGTATTTGCAATAACGGAAGAAAACCAAAGAGAAACCAGGTAAAAAAACACAGGTCAATCATTAATAAATTTATATTATTGTTTGGGTGTCATTTTAGAACATGCTTGTGTGGTTTTAAATGTGGTTCAAGCCGGTGAGAGTGTGAGACATGGGTTTCAGTGAGCATACTTGGGGATGACTCATCTTTAGTAGCTAAACTTGTGAGCATGTGTTATGGGTGCAAAGCTGAACGCAAAGTTCGTGGTGAATAGATGGTTGCCCGAGCCAAAGCGTTTAAGATCCCATTGATGGAGGTGAATGTTGAGCAAGAGGTCCCTATAAGCTTATCAGAGTTGTGAATACTCAGGTAATCCAATAAGGATACTGATTTCTATTTATATATATTTAGATAAAAGATCCAATACAATAATCCCTAATCGTACATTACGTACGCGAGTTCCTACACTGTTGATTTCAAAATCACGCGATGGCAATATTGTAAATTTCATCAACTATGATCCACTGCTCCCATCGATTCCGTCCGCCTTCACTATCACCGTTCATCAAGTCGTCACCGTCCAACGATTGTATTCTCCGTCGCGACCATCGACGTTACCGTCGTGAACATCATCTTCCTCCGTCACGAGTTGTTCACAGGTTAGTTTATCAAATTGATCAATTGAAATTGAAATTGATGAACTAATTGATCAATTAAACTTTGAAATTGATCCAATTAATCATCAATTTGAAGTTTCAGTTATCAATTTTGAGTTTGAGTTCTGGGTTTTAACATTGAACGTGTTAATATTAACCTAAAACGTATAAACTTTTTGTACTGAACTTTTAAAGTTTAATTGATTTTTGTTCTGAACGTTTAAATAGAACGTATAATACGTTTAAACAGAATGTATAAAGTTTTTGTATGGAACTTTTAAAGTTTTTTGTATAGAACTTTGTATGGAACTTCTAAAGTTTTTTGTATAGAACTTCTAAACCTTTTATTAGAACTTCTAAAGTTTTGGTACAGAACATCTAAACTTGAACGTTTAAAGGTGTTCGTTTTGGTCAGAACGTTTAAATTTGTAGTTTTGATCAGAACGTATTAGTTAAACGTTTAAACTTTTTGTTCATTTTTGGTCAGAACGTTTAAACTTTTTCTTCATTTTGGTCTAAACTTTTTACTTTAGAAGTTCTAGACAAAAAATTTAGAAGTTCTGTACAAAAAGTTTAGAAGTTCTGTACAAAAAGTCCAGAACGTTTAAAGTTTTTGTGCAGAACGTTTAAACATGAACCCTAATCATAGCTCAATTAAGTGTATTATTATGCAATTTCATAATCGATTGATGATTCTAAAGCCTCCTACACATCAATTCTATTGATTAAATCAACAATTTTTGATCAATTTGAAGATTATTAAACTATAGCGATAATGGGTTTATCGATTTTGATTATGCTTTAGTTTTGTGGATGATTTGATTATGGTTGAAGGCTTGCAGCAAATGACGATCTGTTGTGCGAGAAGTATTTTGTTGATTTAATTACAATTATACCACCGAGTAGTTTTAATTGTAATTAGGATCTGGTGGTGCAGGGTCTCGCGTACCTAATGTACGATAACCTATTATTGTACGTTAGCCCTCCTATATATATATATGTATGTATTTAATAAGTTGTATGTATGTATATATTTAATAAATGATTACCTTTTTTCCTTATTGAACCATGTATTTAGTCAAATGATGTATTTGTTTTGAAATGACAGGGTTGCAATTTGATGATACAGTTGAGTAATTCAAATTTGTTAATTGTTTAAATACAAATACTTATGGCGTATTTGGTTTGAAGGGGTCCAAGTAGGCTTGGCGGGTGGGTTCGAGCTACTGCTCAAATGGGTCAGATCAAGTTTCAAAATTGTGTCACAATTGTAAGCAAAATTGTGTCAAAATTTATTAATCCCTGTATCCCTTGAAAAAATAAAGTCGATGTACATATATTTTTACATCCTCAACAGTACAATCAATGTAGTTGTAAAGAATGCATGAATTTTAATTATTATTTGTTATTATAGGGTGGCCTTTTGCTTGGGGGGTTCAGTTTTGATGCTTGCACGATATCAATTATCTCTAAGATGACATGCATATAAGATCGAAGCTGAATGGTAATTATGATATTGATCAAGACTTGATTAGTAACACTTATAATGGTATTATGGTTGTGATTTTGTTATATTTATTGGTACATTTCTTACTCATTTAATTTATTATCTTCATTTGTTGATAACTGTAAGTCTTTTTTATATGTGTATATGGATGCAATAAAGGGTGTGCATGTGTTTTCAATATGTCAAGGAAACTATTCAGGTAAAAATAATCCCTAATTTGTTATATAAGCATTTTTTTTATCATATAAGCATTTTCTGCATAATTTTATATTAAGATTATATGCTAAATGGATTATTGAGTTGCCATTGCTAATGGATTATGGGTAACAGCGTAAGGGACAACGGTTTACAGGTTACATGACAATACGGGTTACGGGTACATAACATAATGGGTTATGGGTTACAAGTTACAGAACAAAATGGGTTATGGGTTAACACGTTACAGGTTCTAACTTTCATTCTACTAATGTCATGCTATCTTTTAGGTTATGGGACGGAACGAGCTGGAAAGTGGGAAGAGGGAGCGCGATATGGGCTAAAGGTTGATTTCTGGTCATTAGGTGCAATTTGGGAATGATCTATATCGGTTAATTTAGATCAGTTGACGGGTCAACTTTGCTTTTGATACGGGTCAATATTTGGTTATTTGGCTACAAGTGTATTTTGATTAGTGCAGATCTCAGATAAGCTGTTTCGGTTAATTCAGATCAGAGTACGGGTCAACTTTGCTTTTGGTCAAAATACGAGGGTATTTTGATCTGTGCAGATTTCAGATAAGTTTGCGAGGGTATTCTGGGTGTTTTTTTAAATTTAGGACGATGCAGATTCATGTTTGAATAGTTTTAACTCATTTTGTATTTATGAAATCATAGAAGACAGTTTATATTAATAAAACTCTTAACTAGATGTTAGAGTATTTATATTTATAGCAATTTATATTTATACAATTATGGAATTCATATTTATAGCAATAATGTTTTTTTTAAATGCAAAGAAAGATAGTTATGACATAATAACATTAGGTGGACGGGTATAAAACTAGTTCCTAATGGTTCATAACACGGTTTCTCTTTTTAATAAAACGTATGATTAATATAAAAAACCTAATCTTTATCTCATTAATTTTATTTTGAAAATACAAAAGTTTATAATAAATTTTTTTCTCTATTCTTGAGACACATATTTCCATATTTATTTATGATACCTTCTAATTTATAAATATATATATATAGGGGAGGGTTATTTTGAGAATCATGGTAAGTTTTAATAACTTTAAAAACTCAATTTTGAATCACACATTTAATTAAATGATATGAAATATGTGGCTGATATTAGATTTAATTAAAAAATGAAGCAGAAGAGAGAATAAGTATTTTTGATAATTACACAAGTTCAAACGTTAGTTACACATGTGTAAAAAGTAGATTCGGTGTGTAAAAAAATACCGTAATTTTTTGTACATCATTTACACTTACGTATTACACATGTGCAAAAAAATTTTGTTACGTTGAGTTCTTTCGAGTTCTTAAAACTCAAAGTGGTTCTCGAAAGAAATCAATCATATATATATATATATACACACTAGCTTTTAGCCCCCCGTGTTACGAAGGTTTATTTAGGTTTTTATTTTTAATCACCTTGCTATTTTACTTTTTGTAATAATTTGTTTTATTTGCAACGGAGTTTGCTTTGATTTAAGGGTAATTGTATATATTAAGTTGTTACGTTCGTTATATTTTTTAATGTCTAAGCTCTTTCAATTGAGTTGGGTTGGAGTGAGCCCTAATCAAATAATAAACACCTCTAATGGTATATAGTCCCAATTTCTTTCAATTAACTTTTGGTATTGTGAAATTTCATTTTGTTTTACGTAAAATTTGTTAAACTATAAAATCTATTGTTTGGCGGGCATATCTGTGTGCTAAGTGGTGGTGGACGATTGGTTTTGTAGTTCATGACACACTATTCTAATCAATAACAAAATTACATAAAGTAATATACAATAAAATCTTTAGTTGGTTGTTACCACCAGTCATTACGAACACGTGGCTGGTGCTTCACATTTAGCCCGAGACCAACCCATTAATAAAAACAAACACATCAACTATTAACAATTTCATGAAACTTAACAAACTCTAATTTGGGGACATCATATCATAAATTATAGACCCAATCCCACTCTCGACCTCTCTTTGTTTCACGCAAAAGCGAACCAACCGGTTTCTAGTCCGGTTAGTTTTCCCGGTTGACTAATTCTATAACTGTTTTTATCCTTCACCATTATAGATGTTCTAAAAACTCAATTTTTAAATATCTAACTTCTTGTAACGAAGAAAAAACATATTTTAAGAGGTTCATCCATCATGCATACACAAAAATGTTATCAAATCTGAGCTCTCACATAATAAGAGCCATTTAAGATTAATTTGTATCAACCTGAGCAAATGAACATCACATTATATTCAAGTTCCAAAGATTATGAGCCACTACATTAGAGAGGTAAACAAAGCAAATAACAGCTCAAGTATTCACTTTCAAAATGCCAATCAGTATTATAGATATGGCCTATTACATTCCATTAGAGTTGGTATCTAAAACCATAGTATCTAAGCTTGTATCATCCTCTGCCAAAAGGTAAAAACCAAAATTACTTGATTAAAAAGGTCACGAAACTTCAAGTGACTCAGAATACATAATTATTCATAAAGGTAACAGAACATACCAACAGTATCTAGGGGTCGAAGAACCAAATAGAAAACACTTACCTGTGTCACGAGCATATCCAAAAGAGAAAGATAAGTTATTATATGACATAAAAAGACAGGCTTAAGATTTAACTGTTGTAAAAAAAGGAATTAAGCTTAATTACGGACTGTAAATTTGTGATTGACATAACAAAAGTGAAGATGATAACAATTTGTAGATACATACCTTGCAGAAATGTTGATTCGATGATTATCAAACTCAAAAATTGTAGAAGAGAGGTTGAAGAGGTAGGTCCCAGCAGAGCCCAGTTGGACCCGCAAGACTCACCTCAAAGAGGGACGTCTGCGCAGTTGAACCCGCAAGACTCACCTTCAACAGGGACGTCTGCGCAAAGGCTAAACTCACAACCCTTGAAGAGGGACGTCTGCGTAGAAACCAACTGGGCCCGCAGGACCCACCATGCTCAGAGACGTGACGTCCTTACGCGCAGTACACAAGCTGTTCCCGCAGGAAAAGCCTCCCAATGGTGAAGTACTCCGCCTGTTCCTGCAGTTGCGGATACAAGCCATCAGGGAAGGCTACCTGCGCAGCAAAGCTACACGCACAATGTGACATCTGCCCCGATCCGACCCGACCCAGGTACCCGTTTCTCCGATCCGATCTCTTTCTTTTATGATTTAATATTTATTTATACTTATATTTTACTTTTAATAATAATATATATTTTTCTTCCCGCCTCTTTCTCTCTCTTTCTTTCCGCCGTCCCTCTTCCTCTCTCTTTCCGCCTTCTTTTCCCTCTTGTCGCCGTCCCGCCCTTTAGCCTTGTTTCCCTCTTTTTCTTCTAACTCTTTGCTTGTCCTTTGGTTCTTCCCGCCTAAGGTTGTCTGCGCAGCTCCACGCGCCAGACTCCTTGCAAGGAATCCTGCGTGACGACCATCTGTTCCAGCGATACGCGAGACGAACTCTTCTCGCAGCGCGCGAAGAACGGTAGTTCTTCCCGCGACGCGCTAAGGATTTGTAGTTCTTCTCGCAGCGCGCTAAGAATCATAGTTCATCCCTCGACGCGCGAAGAATTATAGTTCTTCCCGCGGCGCGCTAGGAATTGTAGTTCCTCCCGCGGCGCGCTAAGAAATGTGATTCTTCCCGCGGCGCGCTATGAAATGTGATTCTTCCCGCGGTGCGCCTTAGCTTCTCGCGCTAAACCCTGAGTTTTCTTCTGTTTAATCTAGCCGTTTGCTTTTGTGTTGTCTTATCTTTTGAGCCGTTGACCTAATCTGCTTTATGTCTGAAAAGTTACTTTCGGCGCAGCATGCGCACCAACCCCATTGGTTGGCAGAAAAAGTGACTGACATTATCTTTGGAGATCTGCTTTTTCCATGCTTGACCAGTACCTTTATCTGACCCTCCCATGCCTTTTTACTGTTCCCTGTCAGCTTTATCTTGCCCCCTGCAGCTGCCATATCTTTTGATATCTTTTGCTTTTGGAATCTTTTGCTTTTTGAGATCTTTTCCCCTTTTTCTGGATTCATGTCTCCTAGGGTTTCTCTATAAATAATAATAATATTTTCCTAACACATCACACACCAACACTTAATCTCTCCTGTTCTTCCTTGCTCTCTGCCGTTGATCCTCTGCCGTCTGCTCTCTTTGCCTCCGTCTTCCTCCCTGTTCTGCCCTGCTTTTCCGGTAATACATATTATATTAATTATGCTAACTTATATTCAAGACTTAAAACCAATCATTAAAACAATAATCTTTAATTATAGGTTAACTTGTGCTTGTTTAAAGTTGGTTCTTGCATTATCTTACACCGCACCGTTTATCAAGTGAGTAATCTCGTACCTAATCCCTTTTTATTTTTAATGTTTTGGGATGTTCATGTGTTCGTACAAACTTGAGTCTTAAACTTGTTTATGAACTTTAGTCGCGCAGTATCCCATGTGTTGAGGACGTTTACTTGGCTGTTTATTTGTATGTGTGTATCATTAACCGCTTTGTTCGGCCTATTCCGAAGTTTTCATGGATCCATTAGATGAACACGGGAGACCTATCGTTTACGGTTTTCTTTGTTTACACTTGCACAGATGTTTTCTCGTTTTTGTGCTCAATTGGGAGCACGGATTGAACTATGAACTATGAGCTATGATCTATTTAGGCTTGATCACAATCTGATTACACCCTTGTTAAACACCAGACATACACGTGTTGCGCGCAGATTTATTGTTATCTATGTATTGTATTAAACTTGATTTCTCACCAGCATGCAAGTGTTTGACGTTTTATTTTAACACATGTTCAGGTTTGCAGTAGCTGTTTTGGAACTTGTGGACACGTAGGAAGTTTTCTTAATTTTGGACCTAGATTAAAATGTAACAAGACAAGTTTTTGCTGTTCGAATATTATGATTTATAATATATTGATTTATGTTGATTTATGTTAACTTGTTTACTTTGCGCGTGCGCGAATGAATGTATTTATTAAATATTGACACCCAATAGTGTCACGAGTAATGAAACAATATGTGGCACCCCGATGTATAATCCGCCTTTGGTCGGGGTGTTACAGATTGGTATCAGAGCTCGTTGACTTTAGGATAGGTGGTTAGACGTAACGGCCTAGAATACCTAAGAGTCCCCTCTCGCGCATGAGAGAAATCTCATGTTTGCGCGCTTATTGTTAATTACTCGTTATTTATGAATATGCTCGCGCTTGCGCAGTATATGATTTTATGTTTTATTCCGTGATATTTCGATTTTTGATTGAATTTCGATTTTTATTGATTTTACTTACATATTCATTTGTTGGATTTGAAAATCCGAAAAGTCATGGTGATACATGAATAGTTGATTTTCAATTTCCATTTACGATTATGTTCTGAGGTTGGAGACTTGAAAAGTCATGGTGATACATGAATTGTCAACCTCCAATACTCATTTTCTTGTATATTTTATATTGAAGATTGAAAAGTCATGGTGATACATGAATCGTCAATCTCCAATACTCGTTTGCTCGTATATTTTAAATTGGGAATTCGGAAAGTCATGGTGATACATGAATTGTCGATTCTTGATTCGGATTTGTTACCTTTATTAAGTCTGCATTTAGGGTCATTTATTTTACTTTAACTTTTGATAGTAACTGACTCCGCGAAACCAAGCTTTATAAGGTTATACTTTGCGCTAAAACTAAGATATTAACTAAAATTAAAACTTTTATAGAATGCCTCCGCTATCAGCTCGCCATCTTAAGAAGAAAGAAGCCGCGCGCAGACGTTCGCAGCAACGTTCCCAGGAAATGGCCACCGCAATAGCCCAAGCTTTGAGCCAAAACAATACCAACACCTCTGGTTACAACATTAAATCCTTCAACGCGGGTAACCCTCCAAAGTTCACAGGTCTTGAAGGAGCCACCGTGATGCTCCAGTGGCTTGAGAAAATAGAAAACACTTTCCTCCACACCCAATGCCCTCCTGACAGACGAACCCTATATGCTTCCAGTGTCCTGGAATCTAGAGCGCTTACATGGTGGAATGGAGTAGCTCATGCGCGTGGCGCAGAAGCTGCTTCCAGCATGCTTTGGGAGGAATTTAAGGAAATTCTGACGCGAGAATTCTGCCCTCCCAACGAAGTTAAGCGCTTGGAGGAAGAATTCTGGAACTTGAAGCAATACAGCGGTGAAGCGCGCGAGTACGCGACGCGCTTCCATGAACTAAGCCTGCTTGTCCCTCACCTTGTAACCCCTTCCCGCCGAGCCATAGAGAAATTCCTTGGGGGTCTCCCCATGGAAATTCAAGATTCTGTATGGGCCAGAAACCCAGTAACCCTCTCTGACGCCATCGAGTTGGCCGCTGTGCTCAGCGACAACCATGTCAGAGCAGGAACCCTGTTCCTGCGGGGAACTGAGAAGACCAAACCCACCAAGACTGTTCCTGAACCAACAGAAACCAAACCAGAACCCTCAAACCGTAACAACCTCAAGCGCAGGCGCAAAGCCTATGCGCTTACCAACCCGCCCATTGTCCAGCAACCCACCTACCAACACCCAGTTTATGCGCCTAACCCACTGTCAGCCTACCCAACACCTCTTATAGTCCACAACTATGCCTTAACCAATCCAGCACTCCCTGCCCTGCCACCTAAGAAACCTTACACAGGAAACCAACCCTTTTGCCCAACCTGTAGACTTCATCACCCAACCCAAACCCCGTGTCGACAATGTAACCGATGTGGCCGCGTTGGTCACTCTGCCGAGTTCTGTAGAGTCCCTCCCGCCAACCCAATCGCACCAACACCACCAGTCTACCCGCAGAACCCACAACCAACCTACCAAAACCCACGACCCAGGTCGTGCTATAACTGCGGTGATTCCAGTCATTTCCGGAACGCGTGCCCAAGGCTACAAGTTCAGATTACGCAAGCGAATCCGGTGAACCAGATTTCAAACCAAGTGACGCGTGGACGAGCTTTTAACATAACCGCGCACCAAGCGCAAGCGAATAATGACGTAGTTAATGGTACATTTTTGCTTAACGGATTTTATGCTTCTATACTTTTTGATACTGGCGCCGATCGAAGTTTTATCTCTCGCGCCTTCGAGCAGAAGCTTGCGCGACCGCGCGATAACTTAAAAGAAGATTTTTCAGTTGAATTGGCTAATGGCGAAACTGTTTTAATTAACTCTGTGATCAAGGATTGTACGCTTAACCTTAACGAAAACGATTTTCTGATCGACCTCATCCCCATGCCCCTTGGAAGCTTTGATGTTATTATTGGTATGGACTGGCTCTCGCAGAATCGCGCCGAAGTTATTTGCGCCAAGAAGATGATTCGCATACCTCGAGAAAATGGTGATCTTCATATCTACGGCGAGAAACCCTCCCGCGGTCTTAAACTTATGTCTTGCGCCGAAGCCCGAAGGCTCATGCGGAAAAGGTGTATTGCATTCTTAGCCCATGTGGTCAAACCTGCTGAAGAAAAGAAGCTTCGCGATATCCCTGTTGTGCGTGATTTCCCTGAAGTTTTTCCTGATGATCTTCCTGGTATCCCTCCCGCTCGTGAAGTCGAGATCCGTATTGATCTTGTCCCTGGTGCTTCCCCCGTAGCTAAATCTCCTTACCGTCTTGCGCCCGCTGAGATGCAAGAATTGGCAAGCCAACTTCAAGAGTTGACTGCTAAAGGATTCATTCGCCCTAGCTCTTCGCCCTGGGGTGCTCCGGTGTTGTTCGTTAAAAAGAAAGATGGATCGTTTCGCATGTGTATTGATTACCGCGAGTTGAACAAACTCACCATTAAAAACCGGTATCCCTTACCGCGTATTGACGACCTCTTTGATCAACTCCAAGGTGCCTCTTGTTTCTCCAAGATTGATCTCCGCTCTGGCTATCACCAGTTGCGCATCCGCGATGAAGATGTTCCGAAGACTGCTTTTCGAACTCGTTATGGCCATTTTGAATTCTTGGTCATGTCCTTCAGTCTAACCAACGCACCCGCCGTTTTCATGGATCTAATGAATCGGGTGTGTAGACCTTTCTTGGATAAATTCGTGATTGTGTTTATCGATGATGTTCTGGTGTATTCTAAGACCAAGGCCGAGCATGAGCAACATCTTCGGTTGGTGTTGCAGAAGCTTAGAGCTGAGCAACTCTATGCTAAGCTTTCCAAGTGTGAATTCTGGTCTGATGAAGTACAGTTTCTTGGCCATGTTGTGAACAATATGGGTATTCATGTCGACCCATCCAAGATTGAAGCAATCAAGAACTGGTTTACGCCATCTTCTCCTACCGAGATCCGTTCCTTTCTGGGCTTAGCTGGTTATTACCGGCGCTTCATTTCGAATTTCTCAAAGATCGCTTTGCCTTTAACAGCTCTAACGCACAAAGGTAAACCATATATTTGGGGCTCGAAGCAAGAAGAAGCCTTTCTGACGCTCAAGCGATTATTGTGTGAAGCTCCTGTTCTTGCGCTACCTGAGGGTAATGAAGATTTTGTCGTGTACTGCGATGCCTCCAACCAAGGTCTCGGTTGTGTTCTTATGCAACGAGGCAAGGTTATCGCTTACGCATCAAGGCAACTTAAGGTTCATGAAAAGAATTATACAACTCACGATCTCGAGCTTGGTGCAGTTGTTTTTGCCTTGAAAATCTGGAGACACTACCTTTATGGTACTAAGTGTATCCTCTACACTGACCATAAAAGCCTTCAGCATATCTTTGATCAGAAGGAACTTAACATGAGGCAACGCCGATGGAACGAACTCATCAGCGATTACGATTGTGAGATCCGGTATCATCCTGGTAAGGCTAATGTGGTAGCCGATGCGCTCAGCCGAAAACCCTGCCAGCTTAACTGTATTTTGCCGCGCACGCAGCTTCACTTCGCGCCGATCCAAAGCAACCTTGAATCGCGCATTCGTGACGCGCAGCGCGCATCCATCAGTAATGGTAATCTTCGCGCCGAGTTAGCGTGTGGCGCGGAAGCGCACTTTGTTCCTAATCTAAGTGGAATTCTCTGTTATCTTAATCGCATCTGGATTCCCTTTGATGAGAATCTTCGCGCTGATATCCTGAGTGAAGCGCATAAATCTCGGTATTCTATTCATCCTGGCGCTGATAAGATGTACAAGGATTTGCGCATAACTTATTGGTGGCCCGGTATGAAGAAGGATATTGCTGTGTTCGTAGCTAGATGCCTGACTTGTTCTAAGGTAAAAGCTGAACATCAACGCCCATCTGGTTTGCTCGAACAACCAGAAATTCCTACGTGGAAATGGGAATGTGTAGCGATGGACTTCATTACCAAGTTACCTTTGACAGCAAGCAAACATGATAGCATTTGGGTAATAGTGGATCGTTTGACTAAGTCTGCTCACTTTCTGCCCATTCGTGAAAACTACCGTGTTGAGCAACTCGCGCAGCTTTATGTCAAGGAAATTGTCTGCCGCCATGGTACTCCCTTGAGCATCATATCCGATCGCGATGGCCGTTTTATATCTCGCTTTTGGAAATCTCTCCAATCTGCGCTAGGAACTCGCTTGGACATGAGTACGGCATATCATCCTCAGACTGACGGTCAGTCTGAGCGAACTATTCAAACTCTTGAGGATATGCTCCGATCTTGTGTTCTTGATTTTGGAGGTAATTGGGATTCGCACCTGCCTTTGATCGAGTTCTCTTATAATAACAGCTATCATTCCAGTATCGGTATGGCCCCATTTGAAGCACTTTACGGTCGTAAATGCCGCTCCCCGATTTGTTGGAGCGAAGTGGGTGAAACTCAAATCACAGGACCCGAACTTGTTCAAGAGACAACCGATAAAATCGCCAAGATCCGTGATCATCTGCTGACTGCCAGAAGCCGACAGAAGAGTTACGCAGATCGTAGGCGGAAGCCTCTCGAATTTCAAGTTGGTGATCTTGTTCTCCTCAAAGTGTCGCCCTGGAAGGGTGTTGTCCGCTTTGGGAAGAAAGGTAAGCTTGCTCCTCGATATGTTGGACCATTTAAGATTCTCGCGCGTGTAGGAAAAGTTGCCTACAGACTTGACCTGCCGCCCGCGCTCAGTAATGTGCATCCAACGTTCCATGTATCCAATCTCAAGAAGTGTTTAGCTGACGAGAACCTTCACATTCCACTTGATGAAGTTCAAGTTAATGAATCTATGCATTTCGTTAAGAAGCCTGTTGAGATTATGGATCGCGAGGTTAAGCAAACCAAGCGCAGTCGTATCCCTATTGTTAGAATTCGCTGGGAGTCCAAGCGCGGAGCCGAGTTTACATGGGAAAGGGAAGATCAAATGAAGATCAAGTACCCGCACCTGTTCTCTGCGCAACCTACTTCGAGATAAATTTCGAGACGAAATTTCTTAAAGTAGGGGAGACTGTGACATCTGCCCCGATCCGACCCGACCCAGGTACCCGTTTCTCCGATCCGATCTCTTTCTTTTATGATTTAATATTTATTTATACTTATATTTTACTTTTAATAATAATATATATTTTCCTTCCCGCCTCTTTCTCTCTCTTTCTTTCCGCCGTCCCTCTTCCTCTCTCTTTCCGCCTTCTTTTCCCTCTTGTCGCCGTCCCGCCCTTTAGCCTTGTTTCCCTCTTTTTCTTCTAACTCTTTGCTTGTCCTTTGGTTCTTCCCGCCTAAGGTTGTCTGCGCAGCTCCACGCGCCAGACTCCTTGCAAGGAATCCTGCGTGACGACCATCTGTTCCAGCGATACGCGAGACGAACTCTTCTCGCAGCGCGCGAAGAACGGTAGTTCTTCCCGCGACGCGCTAAGGATTTGTAGTTCTTCTCGCAGCGCGCTAAGAATCATAGTTCATCCCTCGACGCGCGAAGAATTATAGTTCTTCCCGCGGCGCGCTAGGAATTGTAGTTCCTCCCGCGGCGCGCTAAGAAATGTGATTCTTCCCGCGGCGCGCTATGAAATGTGATTCTTCCCGCGGTGCGCCTTAGCTTCTCGCGCTAAACCCTTTGAGTTTTCTTCTGTTTAATCTAGCCGTTTGCTTTTGTGTTGTCTTATCTTTTGAGCCGTTGACCTAATCTGCTTTATGTCTGAAAAGTTACTTTCGGCGCAGCATGCGCACCAACCCCATTGGTTGGCAGAAAAAGTGACTGACATTATCTTTGGAGATCTGCTTTTTCCATGCTTGACCAGTACCTTTATGTGACCCTCCCATGCCTTTTTACTGTTCCCTGTCAGCTTTATCTTGCCCCCTGCAGCTGCCATATCTTTTGATATCTTTTGCTTTTGGAATCTTTTGCTTTTTGAGATCTTTTCCCCTTTTTCTGGATTCATGTCTCCTAGGGTTTCTCTATAAATAATAATAATATTTTCCTAACACATCACACACCAACACTTAATCTCTCCTGTTCTTCCTTGCTCTCTGCCGTTGATCCTCTGCCGTCTCCTCTCTTTGCCTCCGTCTTCCTCCCTGTTCTGCCCTGCTTTTCCGGTAATACATATTATATTAATTATGCTAACTTATATTCAAGACTTAAAACCAATCATTAAAACAATAATCTTTAATTATAGGTTAACTTGTGCTTGTTTAAAGTTGGTTCTTGCATTATCTTACACCGCACCGTTTATCAAGTGAGTAATCTCGTACCTAATCCCTTTTTATTTTTAATGTTTTGGGATGTTCATGTGTTCGTACAAACTTGAGTCTTAAACTTGTTTATGAACTTTAGTCGCGCAGTATCCCATGTGTTGAGGACGTTTACTTGGCTGTTTATTTGTATGTGTGTATCATTAACCGCTTTGTTCGGCCTATTCCGAAGTTTTCATGGATCCATTAGATGAACACGGGAGACCTATCGTTTACGGTTTTCTTTGTTTACACTTGCACAGATGTTTTCTCGTTTTTGTGCTCAATTGGGAGCACGGATTGAACTATGAACTATGAGCTATGATCTATTTAGGCTTGATCACAATCTGATTACACCCTTGTTAAACACCAGACATACACGTGTTGCGCGCAGATTTATTGTTATCTATGTATTGTATTAAACTTGATTTCTCACCAGCACGCAAGTGTTTGACGTTTTATTTTAACACATGTTCAGGTTTGCAGTAGCTGTTTTGGAACTTGTGGACACGTAGGAAGTTTTCTTAATTTTGGACCTAGATTAAAATGTAACAAGACAAGTTTTTGCTGTTCGAATATTATGATTTATAATATATTGATTTATGTTGATTTATGTTAACTTGTTTACTTTGCGCGTGCGCGAATGAATGTATTTATTAAATATTGACACCCAATAGTGTCACGAGTAATGAAACAATATGTGGCGCCCCGATGTATAATCCGCCTTTGGTCACCTGAAGAAGGAGTGAGCAAGCCGGGAACACTCCCGCACAAAGCCGGGGAACTCCCGCCCAAATGAGCCAGTCCGTACGATACTGGAGGATCTTTTGTACTGTACCTGACGAGGTATGGACAAAAGATCTGACCAAGGATACGACAGCTCACTGACAACAGTATGACGAGCAGCACGCTCTTGTACTGTATGTCACTATTAGCCGCTGCCTACTCACCAACCTGTCGGAGGACGTGCATGGCCTGCAGTTGGTGGAACAGGAATAGTACACAGCCGGCCTGGTCACTATCAGCCGTTGCCTATCCACCAACCAACGGCATCGCATGTGCGTAGCCCACAGTTGGCAGAACAGGAACACTATTCAGCCGGCTGTACCTGCTTGGAAACCTACCTTCGGCTATAAATACTCCAACACCTTGGAATGGTATCATCTCATCTTATATCTTATCTCATATTTCATATCTTGATATATTACCTGATATCTGCTCTAGTCATTCTCTTAATATACACTTATATTCAAGAGCAATCTAGTCTGATTCTCACGCCGGAGGGTGGTCACAAGGAGGTACCCCCCCCTTCTCAGTGACGAGCTCACGGTGTCTGTTTTGCAGGTTATCAGAAGAACCATCTTCGCCGGATCTAACCCCTCGTGAGAAACATCTATTTAACCCCCAGATTATCTGTAATCTGCCCGGGGTCAATTAGTGTTTCTTCATTGGCGCCATCCGTGCATAAAAGCTAGAACTACTTTTTCAGTTTTTTCAAACTTCTGAAAAGATGGTTAAGGTTACTCCGTTGCCAAGGCCAACGAGTGACCAAGAAACCCCGGTAACCACAACCCTAGCTACTGGGGGGAACACCGGCGAATACACACATTTTACGAACACTACCCCGGTTACCCAAGCCGGGGCAAGTGCAGTAAATTTTACGAACACTACCCCAGTTACCCGAGCTGGGGCAAGTGCAGTAAATAATCTTTCACTGGGATTCACCGATACCCAGTTAGAGAGACAATGAACGAGGCTCCCCCGCCAAACACTCGATGAAGTTAAAGCGTGGGCGGAAGCACGTCAAAAAGAATTCCAAGCTGAGTTGGATGAACGCTTACGTTCACTCCAACAGGCTGATGAATTCGGAGAGTACTTGGACGATGATTCGGAGGAATCCGATAGTGACGCAAACCCTCGTCATAGGGCGAAAGGGAAGCGTAAGGAAACGGACTCCCAACCGAGAAGGCATTTTGGAGAAACCTTCAAACCAAAAAACGCGGGTGAAAACCCACGTGACTTCTCCAAAACATTTAGACCAGCTGCAAATGCGGGAACGTCCAAATTTGCAAGGGACATTGCAGAAGCAATCGCCCCGAAAAGTGCCAAACAGATGTCCAACATCGGCACTTACGATGGTATATCTGATCCAGATGATCATTTGAACAGATTCATAGCGGGGGCAACCGTCAGTAGTTGGACGGAACCTACGTGGTGTTACATGTTCCAAATGACGCTTGTTGGGGCAGCTAGAGCGTGGTTCGATCGTGTACCGGTCCACCACATCTACGATTGGGCAGACTTCCAGCAGAAGTTCAGCCAACACTTCAGCCAACAAAGAAAGTATACCGAAGAGCAATGGACAATCCTCAACTGCATCCGAGAGGAAGATGAGTCTTTACTAGACTTCATCACGCGCTTCACTTCAAAGAAGCTAAGTCTGGGCACTATTAGCGAAGATCTTGTTCGCGCTGCTTTCATCCAGGGCGCGAAAGACCCAGAGCTCATCCGCACCTTAACGGGTAAAGATGGCATGCCGTCCACATGGGATGCCATCATGACAGCAGCTAAACGCTTTGCGGAAACGGAGAAGCAACTAGGTAGAGATCTCCCCCAGAGCACAAACCTCTACACCCAGAAAACAAGAGAAGACAACGTCCTTACCGCCCGACTAAACAAAAAGCGGAAGCTAGGCATTTGGCAGTCAAGGGTAAACTTTGACACCTCATCCGGCTTGCAACATCGGTTAGGCGGAAGGGATAACGTACAGTCGAACCAGAACTCCAGATGGACGCCACTCACCAAAAGCGTCACCGAAATATTCGCCACTGAGAAGCTCCCATGGCCAAAGGCTCCAATAATCCGACATCGTCACAATGCCGATCGGAGCAAATACTGTGACTTTCACTGGACAAAAGGCCACAACACTGAAGAATGCACAGACTTGAAGGACAGCGTCGAAGCATTTGTCAGAGATGGGACGCTCGCGCACCTCGTGGCGTAACGAACGCTGAGCAGACTGATGCGTGTAGAACCCCAGTTGGGGAAAACACGAATAAAACTGCAGCTTCAATGTTGGAGACTACATACTGCGTAAACAACGAGATTCCGAACCAAGTGCATATCGGCTCGAAAGGCTCGATGACACTCCCAAGAACATGGAAGGGAGCTCAATTACACAGTCTGCATGTAGATCAATTCCAAACTTGTAAAAGAAAAGGCCCAGAGCCACTTCTAATGGAAATGATTCTCCTTATCACATTGACGCTGATGATCTTACATTTATACTTATGAACTTTCCACACTGATATGCCGGTCTTCCCCGCATACATAAGTGGGGAAAGAAGTCGTTGCGTGTGGAAGGCGGCAAAACCCGCATAAACACAAAGAACGGCAAACCTTCACGCAGGTCAGTCATAGGTAAAGTTCGGTCATCACACTAAATGAAAGTGCCGGTCTTAGCCGCACAAATCATGATAGAGGAAACCGAACTAACCTATTGATAACCGCGCGTCGAACGGTTAATTTATTCAAAACACTGATGCCGGTTTCCACCGCATAAATGTGTAAAGAAATCGTTGCGTGTGGACGGCGGCAAAACCCGCGTAAGCACAAAAAACAGATGAAGACAACCTTCACGCAGGTCAGTTATAGGTAAAGTTTGGTGATCCCACTAAATGAAAGTGCCGGTCCTAACCGCACAAATCATGATAGAGGAAACCGAACTAACCTATTGACAAACGCGCGTCGAACGGTTAACTTATAAAACACTTAGAAAATTTCTAACAAAAAGATGAGGAAAACCTCCACGCAGGTGAGATATAGGTAAAGTTTAGTCATCCTACTAAGTGCAAGTGACGGTCTTACCCGCACAATCACGAAAGAGGAAGCAAAACTTCAACCTATTATCTACCACGTTCAAAGGTTAACTTATTCTAAACACTTAGAAAATTTCGAAGATGAGGAAAACCTCCACGCAGGTCAGATATAGGTAAAGTTTAGCCATCCTAAGTGCAAGTGACGGTCTTACCCGCACAATCACGAAGGAGGAAGCAAAACTTCAACCTATTATCTACCACGTTCAAAGGTTAACTTATTCAGAACACTTGGAAGGTTGCTAATTTAAACTAAAGTATGCATGAGCAAGTCATATAACGTTTATAAAGCAAGTCATCCAGTGAAAGTAGCGGTCCTACCCGAACAAAGATTTATATTTCATAATAATTCAAGTATTACAAGAATGGCCGGGTATCCACCCGCCAACAAGAATATAAATCTATACAATGTAAACCTATCCTAACAGTGGGAAGGGATCTAAAGGTTCAAGCTTCAGGACCACTTCCTCCAAACCCACTTGTACCCGCACCATCACTTGGCTGTGGCGGTTCAAGGAAGGTCTTGAGAATGGTTAACCCATCATCAGCAGCAGCAACTTCGTTCACCTTCTCCACCACCGGATGCGGGAAGGCGGCATACTGGTTCACTGCTTGGTCATATACAGCTTCAGTATCCACATCATATAAAGGGAAGTTGGAAGGCGGGATGCCCTTCTCAACGAACCCTAGACCAAGCAGGAAGCCGGCCTTTTCCCCATCCTCATGAAAAGCGTCGAGGGCTGCGCTCATGGCATCATCATATGATGTGTCCGTGAAGACTCGATGCACAACCTACAAGAAAAAATACAAGTATCAAAACCTTTTCTATGTACAAAGAAAAGCGTAAAGATATTATGAAATTACGCATACCTGAGACAACGCTTCTCGAAGAAGCCATTCCTTGGCAACCAGAGCCTCCTGGAGGGCAGCTTGAGCTTGGTTACGGGCGCGTTCGGCTTCACTTTTGTTAAGGTTGGCGAGCAACACTTCCTTAGCAGCAGCCTCTTCAACGCCCTTTAGCTTCCGCTCAGTGTGGTCAAGCACGCCCCTCTGGTCCAAGATCTCTTGGAGCTTCTTGGCGTCTTCCATAGCCAAGGCATCATGAGCCTGCTGGAGCCTCTCTAGCTTGGCTTTAAGCTCCTCATTCTCAATGCGTAGAGGCTCAGCAACAGCTTCAGCCTTGGTGGCCCTCTCAGTTGCGTTCCGTGCAGTTTCTTAGCCAGCCGAAGCTGTTCGTTGACAGCTTGGGCAGCCTTGGAACGGGCCTCGAGACGGGCCTGAACTTCAACTTCAAGGGCCTGGAAGGACTTCTCCTTTTCCGCAGCCACTGCGGCAAGCCTTTTATTTTCCTCCCGGATGGCCCGCGCCTGAGCCACTTCCAGGCTACGCGCCGTCTTTAACTTGTCGTTTTCACGAAAAAGTAACTCGACGCGCGGCTGCATCCGGGCAAGGAGAATCCGCAGTTCATTCGACAGCCTACCCTCCTGGTAGCTGGACATGGCTTCCCCCAGCGCACCAGCGGGGGCGGCGTGGCGCGCCCATTCGACGCATTCTACAGGCGTCCGAAGGGTTGTTCCTCGGCGGATGTTCCATCGTGGAACATACACTTCATTGGAATCCGACACTGCAAAAGCAAAAAGCAGTTAGGAAAAGATGATAAAAAAATATATATATAAAATAAAGGCCAAAATAACCCTACGCACCTGTAGGGTCGACGACAGGCCTGTAGCCGCCAAACCCATCACCCGAACATAACGGATATACATCCAAGAGGTCAGTCAGAAGGGAATGAGGCAGAGATTGGCTTGACGCCCCAACCCCGGACATACCTGAAGGACCGGTCGTAGTCGCCGGCGCCGGAGGAGGCATAGCGAAGGCCGCCGTGGTAGAAACCAGCGGAGGTGAACTCACCGGAGGTGAACTCACCGGAGGTGAACTCACAACCGCGGCCGCGGCTGTGGAAGAATCCACAGAAATACTCACCGCCGGCTCAGTGAAAGAATCAGTGAATATGGCACTGACAGCCGGCGGGGACGTCGTCACAGTTGGAACAGTTGGCTCAACCGGGTGAGCAACTGAACCAACTGAAGCAGGCGCAGTCGCCTGGGTCATCGCCTCAGGTAGGTTGACCAAACCTACCTTCATGGGTCCAGAACTGCTACCTCCCGCTCCACCCTGGAATGCGGTAGCATCCACGCCTGCACAAAGAAGATATAAGTATAATGGTGGAAAGCTATGCAGTAAAAGTAAAGGAAGATTATACTTACGGGTTTTCTTGAGCCTAAAGGTGCGAACAGGCGGGGACGAACCCGATGGAGCCGGCCTCTTCATACCGGTCACCGTCGTCATCTTGGGCTGCTCGGAGGTGACAGTCGTCTCAGCCTCCGGAGCAGTGGTCTCAACACCACCTGGGTTCCCCGCCGTCTCCTCGCTCTCGGTCTCCTAGTTTGACCGGTTCCCCGGATCGGCAGTGGAGGCAACCTTCGCCTTCCCCTTCCCGCCGGCAGCCTTCTTCTTCCTCGCCAATAAAGGACCATCTGCGGATTCCTCATCAGAAGATGACAAAATTAGAGGAATTCCCGCAGAGGTTTGAGCATTGAGAGGGCGAGGGTCAAAAAGTTCTTTACCTGGCCGCCTGGCGCTCAGGATCTCGTGGCCTGGCGGGTAGACCATCACGAACCGATCCGCCGTTTGCTCAAGGATGGGCAACTCGTGCTCATCTAGAGCACGAGTACCCATCCGAGTGGGACCATCACTCTCCCGCGGCTGCAGGAGAGACTGCAAGTCGTTTCCCTCTGAAATAAAAAAAGAAACAGTTAGAAGAAAAACCTATATCAACAAAGAAGACAGAGCATACCGTAAGGGACAGAGTTCAAACCGTATTCGAGGACGATGGGAATCTGTGACGCCTCCTTCCACACCCGGCTCATCCCGATCATCACCATCCCGGACCCCGCAAAGCGGTACACCGGAGTTTGGATCCGAGAGATCTTGGCGAACCACTCCGCCTCCTGGTGGTTGAGGGCGTGAAGGGCGGGGAGTGCTCTCCCATTCTTAAACGTCATCGCAATGGGGACGACGCGAGCGGAGATATAGAAAAACTCCCGCTTCCCCGACCGAAGACTGCGCTCGGTAGCGCAGATCTTCAAACCCTTGATCCGATTGACCAAGGTGTACCACCCCTGGATGCACCTCCAGGAGTAGAAAGTCATCAACCGATCAACGTGGGGCTCCACGCCCAGAATGAGGCACACCCACTCAAAGTGGCGGATCTTGGCGATCGCCATCGGGTGTACCTCCGTCAGATGCACACCGTGCCTCTCCAAGACACGGTATACAAACTTCGTCAATGGGAACCTGAGATTCCCATAAATGAAGAATGCAGCGTACACCCCTATCTTGCCCTTGGGGGCATCGTACACCGTCTGGTGTGGCTCCGGAAACTCAGGCTCGAACGGCTCGAGCATGAACTTCCGGACGACGTACTGATAGAGGTCGGCCGGAAGAGCACACTGGCACTCGCCGGCAGTACTCTTGTCATCCTTATCGGAAGTGGACGACGGATTCTCGACGAACACGTCAGACTCCTCGGTAGTAGCCTCAACATCATGGGAAGAAGACATTCTGGAAGGATGAAAGGCAACGATTTCAGAAAGAATATTCGCCGGAAATCGCTTAGAAGGAGAAGATAGAAGTGAAAGTGTGGATTACAAAGGATCCTCTCCCCCTTTATATACTCATCGCAATAAATGCGATGAATTTAATGCGGAAGAGAGAGAAATCAAAGGTGCAATGAAACTATGACACGTGGCAAAGACCAAGCTGGCAACAGCTGTCGAAAGGACGCATGCCATAAATTTCGCTGCCACGCGCCCGAAAACTCGCGCCCACGCGCCTGAAAAAGCGTCTGGAATGACCATGTACTATCACGTCGCCATAACTTCCTGCACGTCCTGACACTGTCAGAAGAAACCGTCAGACGACTTTTCAACAGTTTGGACTGTTCTTATCCTTTCACCAACTCTTCGAATTTCAAAAAAAAGATTCAAAAGTAAGCGGGAATATACCCCTTACCTTGGCAACCAAGTAACTATAAGACAGGTGCGAGTACAGTGTTAAGGCAAAACCCTTCACATACTTAGCACCTTCAGGGAATTGAAGCCAAGAATATCTCGGCAACCAAGTAACCATAAGACGGGTGCGAGTACGGTGTCAAGGCAAAACCCTTCACATACTTAGCACCCGCAGGGAATTGAAGCCAGGAATACCTTGGAAGTAAAGTAACTATAAGACGAGTGCGGGTACAGTGTCAAGGCGAAACCCTTCACATACCTAGCACTCCGCAGGGAATTGAAACCAAGAAGGATCTTCTGGGCCGTGCTTGCGGAAACGGGAATGACATCCCCGCATAGCGGGAACGTCGAGAACTAGATTGTTTGAAGCTCCAAGATGGAATTGGTTGTTTAAACATAATTGATCACTATTTTCAAAACTACCAAAACCTCATGGAGAATCTACACAAGTGGAACTCAACGCTCCTGACTTGCGAGGAGGTTACAGACCTACCCGCATCATACCCAAAGATCAGGCAGGAAAGTCCGGAATTTCTGCACGTGACATTAGGACTTCCGTGGGAAGAATCCCCATGGAAAACCTTAAAACTAAACCCTTTTCAAAACCCTTTGCTTAAAGTCCAAAAGTTCACCTCACTTATTAACAATTCATGAGAAGAACATTGGACTGGGGGGACTTGAAGAGGTAGGTCCCAGCAGAGCCCCGTTGGACCCGCAAGACTTACCTCAAAGAGGGACGTCTGCGCAGTTGAACCCGCAAGACTCACCTTCAACAGGGACGTCTGCGCAAAGGCTAAACTCGCAACCCCTTGAAGAGGGACGTCTGCGTAGAAACCAACTGGGCCCGCAGGACCCACCATGCTCAGCGACGTGACGTCCTTACGCGCAGTACGCAAGTTGTTCCCGCAGGAAAAGCCTCCCAATGGTGAAGTACTCCGCCTGTTCCCGCAGTTGCGGATACAAGCCATCAGGGAAGGCTACCTGCGCAGCAAAGCTACACGCACAAGGCACTTAACTCTTAAATAATTCAGTAATGTCACCTGAAGAAGGAGTGAGCAAGCCGGGTACACTCCCGCACAAAGCTGGGAGAACTCCCGCCCAAATGAGCCAGTCTGTACGATACTGGATGATCTTTTGTACTGTACCTGACGAGGTATGGACAAAAGATCTGACCAAGGATACGACAGCTCACTGACAACAGTATGACGAGCAGCACGCTCTTGTACTGTATGTCACTATTAGCCGCTGCCTACTCACCAACCTGTCGGAGGACGTGCATGGCCTGCAGTTGGTGGAACAGGAATAGTACACAGCCGGCCTGGTCACTATCAGCCGTTGCCTATCCACCAACCACCGGCATGGCATGTGCGTAGCCCACAGTTGGCAGAACATGAACACTATTCAGCCGGCTGTACCTGCTCGGAAACCTACCTTCGGCTATAAATACTCCAACACCTTGGAATGGTATCATCTCATCTTATATCTTATCTCATATTTCATATCTTGATATATTACCTGATATCTGCTCTAGTCATTCTCTTAATATACACTTATATTCAAGAGCAATCTAGTCTGATTCTCACGCCGGAGGGTAGTCAAAAGGAGGTACCCCCCCCCCTTCTCAGTGACGAGCTCACGGTGTCTGTTTTGCAGGTTATTAGAAGAACCATCTTCGCCGGATCTAACCCCTCGTGGGAAACATCTATTTAACCCCCAGATTATCCGTAATCTGCCCGGGGTCAATTAGTGTTTCTTCAGAGGTTGAAGTGACAACTTTGTTTTCAGTAAGTACATGTGTATGCTTATTTAATTTTATGTGTGCGTGTGATTAGAAAAACATAAATTACAATTACGAGTTGATTTAGTCTTTGAGGTCAGGCAAAAGAAAACAAACTTGTAATCAGAATTTACCTAAAAATGATTACCTGACTGGGGCTTTTGTTTATCTGAACTCGAATAGAAATCAAGCCATAACTACCGCCAGAAGCAAAAAACATACAAATCAGTTATTTTTTTTATAATTTAGAAACTTCAAGAAAAAGCATTATAAATTCCACACCTCATTATCCCATCATCTTGAGTATTTTTTTTTTATAATTTAGAACCTTTGCCTTCCCACACAAAAACCAAAGAAAAACAAAAGAACTCACACATTATGTGTTATCCGTATACAATATAACAGGCATGAACCCAATAATAACCCATTAAATAATAAACAAAAAACTATAGTTGTTATTATTCTTATCTTGCTGAATTTTTTATTTTTTTTTTTAAATTTCCTTCAGCAAAAAACTATTACTTAAAAAATTTAATTACTAAATAACAAAGTGTGTTCTTTAATTAAGTATGTTTCATATATTTCGAGTTTCAGAAACAAAACCAAACTTAAGAAAGAATATGGCAGCACATTGCATACACGGACAGAAAGTCTGAGCAGCCGACAACTTGTGTTGATCATCTCGTCTCATAATTTGACCACATCTACAAGAATCAATAACGTAAAAAATCGTTAGTAGCATTAAAAACAGTTGACAATAATAATGGATGTATTCGACATAGAAATAATCTGCCCAAAAGTAAATAAGAATAAAATAAAACTCAAAGCATACACAAGGCCCGTTTAATTCTGGATGAGATAAGCACAGTAACAAACAAACACTTACCGTCGGAAGAATAAGTAGGGAAATTCCAATAGCCATCGGAATTCAAACGATTACCTCCACGGTTCCAGAGTTTTGGCCGTAATTGAGGTCTAGGGTTTTGTTAATTTGGGGTTATATTGCAGGGTTCGAAATCGAGCAATAATGCTTGAAAGAGGCAACGATGAAGACTGTCTTTGGTTACAGAAGATGGCGAGCAAAGATTTGGGATTGGGATAATAGAAGACCGCGACAATGATTTGGGATAAGGTGTTTGAAGATGGCCATCGTATGTGTGTGTAGAGAAGAAAGGATTAAGGAGTTGTTCTGACCTATTTAACCCATTTAACTATTTAAGTGTACCATGACCCGCGAAATTTAAACCTTAAACGGGTCAAAATCGGGTTAAATTAATGAGAAGTCACCATTTAAGTAAGAAGTAAATCTGGTGGCTCCAAAAAAAGGGGGAGCGACCACGTCGCGACACCTAGAATTTTTGGATCTTCGTTTACATATATTTTAGATATATTATTGGGTAATTGAATTGGGTACTTATATATTATTAAACACATATATGTCTACACTTGTTCTACCAACATACATTTAAAAGATTACATTAATTTATGTATCAATAGAATTTCAATCAAACTATATGTATTTATGCGTACCAATGTACCATCCATGTATGTAACATATATGTACGTTTATAATATAATTATTGTAATGTTATACTACATATGTACATAATTCAATACATATATGTATTTGTATTTACCATTCATGTATGCTTAACATGTGTATTAAAATATAGTTGATTTTACATGATTTTTTTTCTTTCCATCATGCTAAGTTAATCATATTTGTATTACATAAATTAGGAAACTGTAATGGACGAAACACAACAACAGTGTGAAGCTTTGTCAGGTATGTATATTGAATACATATAATATTATCTATACTATATTAAAATAGATATAGGAAGGATAGAAATGTAATTTTACAAAAAAAACTCCTAAAATTAACTCTTGTTGCATTAGCATATGTTACAACCCATCAATGCTTAATATACTTAAAGCTGGTTAAAATGAGCGGGAGGCCATCACGTAATTCATACGGGGATTCAAATTTTAAAAAGACCACAACAAGCGTTTCTCTCTGATTCTTCTCAAACCCTAATCGTTTCCTCTCTCACATCAAACTATTCAGCCACCACGACACTCCTTTCTATGTTCTCTCAAAACCCTAGCTCTACGGCGTTGAAGACGAAACATAATAGCAGCAGCTCAGGTGGTGTTAAACCGTACCGATGGCTCAGTGGACCTGTTAAACAGAGGAAGCGAGGTGGTGTATAGTAACAAATCGACGGCTACAAGTCATTTTTCTGGTAACCTGTAAATTATTCTGTTCAACTCGGTTTTCCGATGGTTCTCGTGGCGACAGCTAGGGTTCATTTTGAACTTAATTGGTTCCGTTTATCTATTATGTATCCTGATTTCAAAATTTGAACAAATTTTTATGCTTTTTAGTGTTCATTTGTTTCAGGGATCTTAAACCCCACAATATTTTGATGGATTGAAGGTCTGGTTGTCGAAGCTCAAATGCCAGATTACAAATTTTGGTTAGTGTTTTACACTTGCAGTTTAATTGAATAAAAATAATCCTAATAAAATAATCACTATGGCCATAGTTTTTGCAGCATGGTCGGCTGTTGCAGTTTGTGTATAGCTATACCAAACTACAAAGACTTTAGAAGAACTTAAAAAAAATAACAGGTAAATCTTTTAGCTTAACTATTTTAGACGTTAAAGATTGAGTTTAACTATAATCAAACTTCCGGTTAACCGAAAATCATAATCTTTTAAGTCGGTTTTGGTTATTCGGTTTTTCATATTGGTCTGGTTCAATTATTTGGTTTTTCCCGGTTTGGTTTTGTTGTAAATGGTTCTTTTTAAAAAGATATCGGTTGGGTTTGGGTCAATAGCAAATAATTCAAGCACACGGGCAAAAGACATTGTGAGTTTAAAATAAATATGATTAATTTGAGTTAAAAGTGTTTTACATATTTGAATACACTTTGAATGGCGTTTTAACACCTTTGACACTTTTTAATTAAATCTTTTGGATTAATTTTAAACAAAACATAACTAAATTTAACCCATTTACATGTAATGGGTTGTGTTCATGTCAACCTGACGAGTCCGGTTCGTTTAACTTTTAGAGAGCTTGAGCTCAGTTTGTGAGTAGGTTATAAAACTCAAACTTAGCTCGTTTATTTTTTTATTAATTAATGCATGTATATTTATATTTTAGGTCTTTACAAAAGCATAACGCCAAACCAAATTGTCGTTTTTTGTGAAGGGTTTCATGATATGATGCGCAGGAGTAACGACTGTAGTCCGTTAAAACGGTTCATTGGATCTAAAAAGCCCATAAAAGTACGAATCTTGGGGTTGGGTGGAGTTTGTCATCTGGGTGTTTTAATAGCAAAAGCATTTGGTCTTCATGTGATAGTGGTAACTCTTAGCCAAGCATATTTGTTATGTATATTTTATGCATGCTTCAAGGGAACCACACTTTCAATTTCTTAAACGGGTACTTCGCTACATTCGCGGCACCACGTCTCATGGTTTACATATCACCCCATCTACATCTACAACACTTACAGCATATTCCGATGCGGACTGGGGTGGATGTCCAGATTCAAGACGCTCCACCTCTGGATATTGTATCTTTATGGGCACAAATCTGGTCTCCTGGTCTTCTAAACGACAACCTACAATTTCGAGATCGAGTGCTGAAGCCGAGTATCGTGGGGTTGCTAATACCGTGGCCGAAACGAGTTGGTTACGTAACTTACTACTTGAACTTTTTGTCCCCACTCGTCAAGCAACCGTTGTTTATTGTGATAACCTCTCAGCCGTTTATCTATCACAAAACCCCGTACAACACCAGCGTACTAAACATGTCGAACTAGACATACATTTTGTACAGGACAAAGTTTGGGTCGGCGACATTCGAGTTCTACATGTGCCAGCAGATTACCAGTACGCCGACATATTTACGAAAGGGTTGCCTCGCTCCTTGTTTAACAAGTTCAAATCCAGCCTTTGCATTCGTTCTTCTGCCGCTAAGCCTGAGGGGGTGTCTTAGCCAAGCATATTTGTTATGTATATTTTGTATTATTAGATTGATTTAGTTACCGTGTATATCTCCTGATTAGTTACTATCTCTTGTATATGTACACAATAATGTATGGAATGAAAGACATACAGTTTGACATATTTCAGTAACTTCCTCTAATAAACAGAAAGAAGATGCACTCACTCATTTAGGTGCAAATTGTTATTTAGTGAGCTCGGATTCAGCTGAAATGAATAGATAAAGAAATAGTCTTGATTATATACCAGAGATTGTACCAGTTAACAAAGCATTTTGAAAGGATGGAGAAAAATTATATGAGGCACATGTTTGTGCTGGATGCGGCTGGGCGCAATCTTGAGTGACAGCAATTTTCAAATTGTATGAGTTTACTAAATTCAATCAACTTTTCATGAAACAAAGCTCGATGGAGAGTAATATTTGTTCACTATATTTATACTTAAGCCAATAAAAATGTAATGTTTATCTCAATATTCAGCATATCTTTTAACTTCATGATGATGGTATTAATAACAATAATAATATTTATTTTTCCAGATGTAATGTACTTTTATGGAGTAACAAAAAAATATTAGCAAATTTCTTATGGTGTGCTATTTGAATGACGTAACTATCATTTTCTTTCTCTTTTATCATTTTCTTCCTTTTTTATGTATTATTGGCCAGTTTATTATGTATTAAACTATTATTGGCCACAGGTCACATATTTTGAACATCTATTCTTTTCGAGTTTACATCTTTTAAATACAATCTTACTATTGTACTATCAGGGTTAAAACACCACCCAAATGAAAACGTGTTCGGGTTAGAACATATATTTTAAAAACATGTATTCGTCCCTCATATGTTTTTTTTTCATATGGGTCATAGATGCCTCTCGACATGATTTGACCCGTTTTCTTTTTAATTTAACACGATAAAAAATCACGATCATGTAATGCATTTGACGTGATTCGTCGCAATGCATGGGTAATAATGGTTAGTTTTACTATGTATGAATTTATGGTACGATTTAAGTTAACGGTTCATCATTTATTTGTATAGTAATAATAAACGAATATCTATAACTTATCCGGTTCTTGAATCTGGCTTGACTGATCCGACTGGACCAATGGTTATACCAGGTGCCAAATACGTCATTGCTAACATGCTAATACGATCCCGCCGCAAAGCGCGGGCTCCTACGCTAGTATATATATATATATGATATTATTATACACTTTTAATCATTTGTTGGTTATGTACATGAAGATTGTTTCTGTTACTTCTGATGGTTCTGCTGGGTAACCGTGTAACACGGTGATTTTCTCATTTCTTATAATTGTTGCTTTAGAGCTTATCTGACATTTTAATGATAATGTATATTTTTTTTATTTGATTTTGTGAGACCAGAGGTTAGAGCTAGATTCTCAGGAACAATTGAGGCACTAGCCAAGCGTACCAGTTTGCATAGTGATTACTCGAGACATAGATCTTCAGATGATACAACACCATCCAAAGAATTGGTAAGTTTATTATATATTATAAATTTAACTAGATGGTTTAAAAATTTTCTGATCAAATCTACCCTAAACACTAGCCTGTTTTGACCATTTATAATACCCTCAATGCATGAACCTATAAAAACTAACCCGTAACGGAAAAACCGAATAACCGAACCCAAAAGTAATCGACGATTTGGTTTTATGTTTCTTGTATAAGCAGAATTTTTGGTTTGGTTTCGGTTTGCGTGCAATTTAAAAAAAATCCGAACCGCATGTATGAGTTTCCAATTTTTATTTTGTAAGAGTTTAATAATTTGTGTAACCAAGTATTTTTGATCAAATGTTTAATAATTTGATTTTATATTTGTATGTGCAGCACATCGACTCAGAAAAAGCCTGCATCACATGAACCAGTAGTACTTCAGAAATAGCAGTCGTAATAGGCAACCGATCAAGCTCATCTGGTGAGCCCATCAAGAGACCACAAGGGTGGGAAACCTTGCTTTTTTTTTGGGGGGGGGGGGGGGGGGTCGTTTACAGAACTAAAAGAAGCTTATGCGGTTTCTGATGTCTAACACGACTTCCGGGTCCAGGTTGTGTTCATATATCTGAACTTAACTTCATGAGTGCTCTATATGAGGGTCGGGTTCCTGAGCAGAATTAGATTTCTTTGCCATTTGGTTATTGGATTATTTTGCGGATTACTGACTATATATATCTATACTATATCCTTATTTATTTTCATTAACAGGTCAATAAGAACAAAAACGTAGATTACTATTTGCACAGTTTCACTTGTGAATAAGGTTTATATATTGATGATTCATTTATAAAAAAAGAACAATAATATAATTTTGGTACTGTTTACGTGATTTTTTTTTTTTTTGTTACTTGTTGCAGCTAGGGAGTCTTGAAGATGAGGCTGCAACTAATTCAGATTATCAACATGATGAAGATTGTGGGACTATGGTTGAAAAATGTCCATGGATTTTTGATGGGTGGGTTTCAATATATGATTAAGCTACATTTTGTGCATACTATTTTGTTTAACGTAAAGTGAACCTAAGTAACATAAACAAACACCCTAAAATGGGTTAGTGGTGGGCTATTAGCATGTTTAATTTTATATATTATAAAATTACATAGTTAAATGGTTAACATAATATAAACAAACAAAAACGAATGGACAAAAACAATTGTAAATAAACAAACAATTATGAACGATAATGAACGAACATGTACGTTTAATTTAGAAATTAAGGATCTGTTTTTGCATCATAACACATGGGTGTAAACCTAGGAAAGCTCGATTTTAACAAGGCTTGAGCTTGGCTCGTGAGTTGTTTTCCAAGCTCAAGCTTGGCTTATTTGTGTTATATTAATTAATTTTGCATCTATAGTAGCATGTATAAATGGGGATTAAGATATTATGTTTCTAATTAATCGTTGCTACTAATGCTAAGATCACAAATTTAGTTTTAATGCCATTTGTTTATGGATTGCTTTCTTTCATGGATATGCTATTATGTGTATATGAGTTTGTACTGACTTTAGTTTCATGTAGGGGTCATAATGTCCGAGTTTCATTGGATGGGCTGACCCCGTTATGTGTCAATGTTATACCCGCGGCCTATTGTGGTCAAAAAAATAAACTCGAAACTGCAAATAGTGAACAAGTTTCATAGAACAAACTTGAAGTTGCAAAGGAGCTTGAAGCTGAATTGAAAGCCAATTTAGATGAATAAGGAAGAAGACATTTGATATTTAGTTGGTTTTGTTTTTTTTACTACTGTTTCTTTTAAGCTGGTGTTAATATAATTTATTTTGTAATACAATTTTATCTTTGTTACTATTGTCATAGATCATGTGTGTATTTTCAATGCACCTTTGTAATGAAGTTATTGTATTGGACTATTGTTGCCTTATAATGAAGTTATTGTAGTCTTATTTTAATGCAATTTGATTTTGACTTAATATGCAACCTTTTGTGATAGTTTAGGGGTGTTAAGGGTTAAGTTATTTGATGCTGTTTAAACATGCCATTGGTTTAGTATAGCGGTTGGTTTTTCTTGTAAACTTTCGGTCAGTCAGTTTTAAAAATTTCAAACCATAGCGAACAGTTTGGTTTGCGGTTTATGTTGCAAGCTAGCCGTAAAAACCCAACTGTGATATATATCTAGATAAAGTTATATATATATATATATATATATAGGTAAAGGATGGAATACGGAAATTCTTTATCGTACAATAGGTACGCGACATTCTGAAACGTCCATCTTCAATAACCATCCTAACCGAAAATCACAAATACGCGAGCCGGCCTCCGTCGTCGATTCCGTCCACCTTCACCATCGCCGTTCAACGATTCCGTCCACCATCCACCTTCGCGACCACCATCTTCTTCCGACACAACCATCGATCGTTGCTCACATGTCAGTTGATAAAATTGCCCAATTGAAATTGAAATTGTTGAACTAATTGATCAATTAAACTTTGAAATTGGTCCAATTATTCATCAATTTGAAGTTTCAATTAATCAATTTTGTGTTTTTGCAGAAACCCAGTTGTAGACGTTCCATATTTTGTTCATATTGTCGAATCAATGATCAAATTAACAGTCGATTGATGATTGTTTGATGATTATGAGATTATATGAAGTGATTTCAGTGTTCAATTTCATGTTTACATTTGTTTATTTTTTTTTTGGTTAGTTTTAGAAGTTCTGAACAGCCAGAACTTCTTAAAACTTCTAAACTTTTTATCAGAACTTCTAAACTTTTTTGAACACCCAGAACTTCTTAGAACTTCTAAACTTTATCAGAACTTCTAAACTTTTTTGAACACCCAGAAATTCTTAGAACTTCTAAACTTTTATTAAATAACCTGAACTTCTTAGAACGTATTAGAATGTTTAAAGATGTTCATTTTTTTTGAACACCCAGAACTACGTTGAATGTATTAGAACGTTTAAAGATGTTCTTTTTTGTTCAGAACGTTTAAAGGTATTCAGATTTGTTTCAGAACGTTTACACATAATATTTTGAACCCTAATCAGAGCTCGATTGAGTGCGTTATTTCTGCAATTCCATAATTGATTGATGAATCTAAATGCTCCTACAAATCAATTCGATTGATTAAATCATCATTTTGGTGTTTATTTTGGTCAGAACGTTTAAACTTTGAGCAGAACGTTTAAACATGAACCCTAATCAGAGCTCAATTAAGTGTGTTAATCTGTATTTTCATAATCGATTGATGATTCTAAAGCCTCTTACACATCAATTCGATTGATTAAATCATCAATTTTTGATCAATTTGAAGATTTTTAATGTTCAGTGACGTTCTTTTCAATTTTGGGTTTTGACTTTTGAGATTTTGTGACAATCGTCAATTTCAGGTTAACTCCGTTAACTCAACTCCGTCAATTCAAACTTTAGATTTATTGAATCTATAACGCAAACCTCATTACATTTAAACTAGGGTTTAAATGACGCTTAACACTTACTACATGTGTAGTCTTTCGGGATTTGCACCGAAACGCAAACAAGTCGACGCAAACGATTGATGAATAAACGAAAAACGTCAAGACACTAATTATGTGATCATTGTGTGTTAGGATTATGTGTTATGTGATAACATTATTGTAATGTTAACTTGATGTGCAAGTTATGATAGAAGGTTCTAGTAATGTTAACTTGATGTGCAAGTTATGATAGAAGGTTCTAGAAAAAAAAGTAATACTTAGGAGTTGAGGGGCCAAAGTGTAACATATTAGTCTATAAATACATGATAACCTAAACCCTAATCTCCTACTCCCATACCCTAACCCCAAATCGGCCAGCCATCCCCTCTCCCCTCTCCTTGTGATCGATCAATATACACACATACACAATCAAGATCTTTCAAGTTTGATTGAAGATTAAGGTGCTAGGAAGGTATAAACAACTATTCTATGCATCCTCTATGTTTAATAGTTAGTTTTATTGGGTTAATTGTGAACCTTAATGGCCGATTGATAGGAGTTATGATGTCTAGAATGTTCTATGAATGATTTGTTGTCTATAGATAGTTGAATTGCTGAGTTTGGATACAAACAGTTTCTGGACAGAGTGTGTTGTTGATGTTTGAATGACTGTAACGGGATGTAAAAGTGGAAATTGATTGAGATAATTGATACTACAGTAAACTAGGTTGAGTCTAGTTTCTAAAGAATATAAATTTGTAATTTTTAGACATGTGAAAGATAACTTTTATGATTTTACAAAAACGTGGTGCAAAGCTGAGTTGTTAGACCTGCTGTTAGGCTGTTTTGTAAATGTTATATCTCATGAACTACGAGACCAATTGGGTTGGTTCCACTTCTGGAAGTTGACTCATTGAGTTAGGAACCAAACCCAAGTGGTCTTGTATTTATTGGATTTTTTGTTTAACGGGAATTGCAAATAACATTCTGTTGTGCATGAATCTGACTGTTATGAGTTTGCTGTAATGATTTGATGATTGTGAGAAAACTATGAGGAATAAAAATGTAATAAAATATTTTCTGGAAACCTAAGACATATGTGCTTCTGTGATGATTTTTGGTAAAATAATTGAGATGCTATGATCGGTGAAATAGTACAATCTTTCTAGCAGGATTTCTGTCTCGGTGAAACTAGCTGCTGAGTTGTGTAAAAATGCATGAAATATGATGTTTGTTATATAATTGTTATGTTTTGACCAAAATACCCTTGTGGGGAATAGTTGCTAATTGATTGCCATGATTTGACCAAATTGCCCTTATGGGGAATAATGGCTAGTTAATTGTTATTTGTTGACCAAAATGCCCTTACGGGGAATAATTGCTAGTAATGTACGTTATGAATACATGACACGTATATGATTGCTTACACATGTGATGTGTCACAAAAACACTTGTGAAAGTCACACACGATTCACAAACGAAACACGAAACATGTTATGTGCATAGGTATTATGTGCCGGGTCTAGAGACTCGATAATATTCCGACACTTAGAAAAATCTCTTTGTTGTTTTAGAACGTTAGAGAGAGTTTTTCGGTGACGCGCATCTTGGTGATTTATTTTGGGAAATTCTTCGCAAACAGTGAGTTTCACGTTTCCCCTTTTACTCTTTAAACACTTTTACTTGGGGGAGAATACATACTCCGAAACGCTTTAGATTTTGTTATTAGATTATATATCACTTGTAAAGGCTAAGTGGCAAACGAAACAACTAAAGTCCTTCATAACATCGAACCGTTTAATATTGGATAATAGCGAGTCACTGTTGAGTAGTACTACTGGGTTTGACAAACCCCACCCAACGCTAAACTCGACTGGAGGTCGAGCGGGTGTAATCTTGACTAACACATTTTCCATGGTCTGGATAGACATGGTGGCAAGGCAATTGAGAAACAGTCAGCTTCGGTGTCGAACACTTAGTAATACTTGTTGTATAGATTAGCTACCTATCGATATATAATTTGACATAACACTATCTGGTAACGCAAAACGCCGTAACGTGGTTACGCAAAACGCTTAATGTAAAACGCTTAACGCAAAACGCCGTAACGTGGTTACGCAAAACGCTTAATGTAAAACGCTTAACGCAAACGCTAAACGATTTATTTTATATAACTTGTGAACTCACCAACCTTGTGTTGACACTTTTAGTATGTTATTCTCAGGTAGCCGAGGCGGGCGCGCGGTTTAGGAACATGCATTGTGTGATAAACTTTTAACTATGCAAACTTGTTTTAACTGTTATCCTTGGTTTTTAAATCGTCCTGCGTGACGTAACATTGTTCTATGGTTTTACGCTTCCGCACTTATTTTCATTTAAACGTTTTTATGGTTTGATTATAACTGATGATTCCGATCCTGTTAGTTCACACCCTCTGACGGTAAAACTCCGTTAGTGGATTTTGAGGGTGTGACAGATTTCATACTGTAAGTTGTGATTAGAGTTTAGAAATTGGATGAGATAGATTAAGGAGTTCTGAATTTGGATCGGAATCGATTCTAAATCGATGAATTTGATCGCGAACTACTGTTTGGGTTATTTACCAAATTGCCACCGCGTAAAATTGAAATCGATGACCAGCAGTGTCGCGTACGTAATGTACGATAAGTCATTATTGTACAATAACTCACCCCTATATATATATATATAGGGGTGAGTTATAATAAAAAGAGATAGTTTCCTAAGAAGGGTAAGAATAAATCTAAGCCCTTAGATCTATGATCTAGTGGTTAAGATTGATAGTTTTTAAACTACCAAATAGTTTCATAAGATCTAGTATTTAGGCTACATAGTTTCCTAACTCTAAATTTTTTGTCATTCCTACTCTTCCTACAAAACTATGTCTTTTTTATTTTAACCTTTTCTATATATATATATATATATATATATATATATATATATGATTGGCATTGCATTTTCTTTGTTCAAATAACTTGAGTTAAAATATAAATGTTGCTGGACTTTGAAATACTGCATTACAAGCATCTGCATTTCACTAAAATTTGATATCCATACTGTATTATGTCTATATTCTGTTAGTCATTTGTTGCTGGAGTCCAATTGTTTTAACTGTTAAAATTTGTTGGTACAACAAAAGCCTTTTTAGCTATAGTTAGTTATAAACTTACAATGCATTTTAAGTTTTAAGTTTTGAAACAACATACCGAAATGAAATAAAAGAATGAGCTCTAATGGTTTGGCTCATTGTTCGGTTTTGGTTTTGGTTACCAATACCAACGGTTTGGCTCATTGTTTGACCTGATAATCGTCAAAATAGCCCGTGAACACCCCTAGATAGTTCTAGGCTCAAGCATGGCATATACATATGTAATACATATATATGACAATTTAGACTATTTTCGCCCGCTGCATCGCGCGGGTTTCTACTAGTTACTTTGATAAAACATATACAAGAGACTAAACATTAGTTTTACAATATCAAAACCTGCTATAGGAGGCGTAGCAATGCAAGAGGCTAACACAAAAGAAACCGAACCTACACCAAATGTATCAACGAAACTTGAACAACAACCTCCTTGTGAATCTTTTGATAACATGTTCGCCAATGATGAATGGTGGCTGAAAAATCAAGATGAGATAATTAGGATATGCGACAATTATGACTAAAATTTATTATTTTTGTTCTAGTTTATTGCATTGTCATAATAGTAAAGTTTACTGATGACAATAATTTTAATGTTAATTTTTTTATTTATTTCACATGTTTAACGCTCATGAAAAAGATATATGCCGTATTTATGCTACTAACTAGAAACTGTAATAACAGTAAAATTAATTATATAATAAAGTTTTGTGAAATATCATACGAATAACAAAACTAACTAAAATACAATTATACAATATCTAACGAGTTGACTTATGAACCAACACAAACAACTACAGTTTTGCAAATTGCCGCCGCCGCATCGCGCGGGTACCCTACTAGTATCAATAAAGCATGTAAACCATTACGTACGTCTGACAATTAAGAATTATGTTCCATGTATCTGATATGTCCTCAATCCCACCTCCATCATAGACCCACGTTTCATTTAGCTTGCTTGCATGTTTTGTTAATTGCATTTAGTTTAGTAGTTATTTATTATGTATGTAATGGATAGTTAATTACAATTCCACTATGCCATGTTTTCCTTTTATTGTTGCATTGTAAGCCTATATAAGGCCTCTTTGTTTTATTAATTGTAAGCAGAATATTAAGAAGAAAAATGTCTAATTCTCTATCTTATTTCTCTGGAGTCTAACCCGCTCAAAGGGTCTATCACTTGGGAGATTAGCCATCTCGAATCGGCTTCTATCAATGGTGTTTTCATTGAGAGCCCAATTCCTCAACCTACTTCAAGCCTCACCGTACTCCGCTTAAAGAAACCATAGCCGCCTTTGCCAATGCCGTCTCCACTTCAGCATCCCATTCTTGATCCAACATGTTCTCAAATAACTCACCAGCTTTACCCGTTTGCCCAGTTTTACACAAACAACCGCTTTGTAAGATTTTATATGAGGTTCAAAACCAAACCGAATAATCAATAAGAATACAGTTCAGTTTATTTCCATTTCGGTCTGGTTCAGTTTTCTTTTTATTCGGTTTCAAACTGAATAATCAATAAGGATTAAGGATTTAACTCATTACCAACCCATAGCCGGTCCAGGGGTGCGAATTAATGTAATTTCCTCCACATCACCAATAATTCATGCACGAACACGACCCATTTTTAAAATGGTGAAAACGACTATTATCCCTAACAATAATTTCCCGATCATAAATCTTGGACAAAAGTTTTGTAACCGAATGGCAATCGTTGCACACCCGAAGATTCTTCACTACCCGAATCGGGATCCCGGGCTTCAAACTCAGTAACCCAAAAGCAATAGCTAACCTCTCACTATGAGTTTCCAGTTCACTTTCTTTCTCATCATCCCCTTCAATATTAAGCAAAACTTGTGACTTATCAGCTACATACCCTAAAGATTTAAGTCGTTCCTTAATCTCACTCAGCTTATGGTAAATCTCGTTATTCTGAGGGTGTGATTTATCACCCGCAATGAACTCATGAACCTCGTTTTCATACTCTATGGAACTGCATCCGGGATTTTTTTTAACCCCGGTTTTTCTCATTGTATCCCTAATATGTGACACTTTGTCCCAATTTCCATTGGCAGCATATATATTAGACAAAAGCACATAACTTTCTATAAAATTAGGGTCGATTTTTATCACATTTTGTGCAGCATATTCACCGATTTCTAAACTTTTATAGATTCTTGAACCACTGAGTAAACTCATCCAAATAACTTTGTTTGGTTTCATGGGCATGTTTTCTATCACATTCTTCGCTTCTTCAAGATACCCCGATCGGGAAAGAAGGTCAATAAAACAACCGTAATGTTCGATTGTTGGTTCTACTTTATACTCGTTTATCATCAAGTTAAAGTATCGTCTCCCATCTTCAACTAAACCTGCATGATTACAAGCATTCAACACACCAATGAAGGTGATAGAATTGGGAACAATGTTCGTTTTAAGCATTTTGAGAAATAGATCGAGAGCTTGTTTAGCTCGTCCGTGTGTTCCCAATCCGGTTATTACGGCAGTCCAATGGCCTAGCTTTTTTTTTGGTATGGTTTCAAAAACCGTTAAAGCACTATCAATGCTCCCACATTTGGAATACATTTCAATCAGTGAAGTACCGAGTATGGTATCTAGTTTATGACCATTTTTAACCATATACGAATGAACCCACCTTCCTTTGCTAAGAAGCGTTAACCAGGAAATAGCTGATAATGTGCTAACCAAAGTACTATCCGACGGGATGTACCCCAAATTTAGGAGCTCGGTGAACAACTTTAGAGCCTCTAAACACCTTCCGTTAAGTTCATACCCTGCTATCATTGAGTTCCATGTCATTATATCTTTATCTTCCATTACGTTAAACAAGCCACGTGCAGAAACATAATCACCCGCTTTCATATACCCGTTAATAATCGCGTTCCACGAAGCCACGTTTCTACTTGGCATTTCATCGAACACCTTGCGCGCATCATCCACTCTCCCACATTTACACAACCCATCAACCATGACTGTCCACGTCACAACATCTCTCTCAGTCATTTCAGCAAACAACTCCTCCGCAAGGTTGATCTCACCCGCCTTGACATACCCGTCTAACAACGCGTTCCACGACACCAAATCTCTCTCAGGCATTTGGTCGAACACCTTCCGTGCAGACCCGACGTCCCCAAACTTGGAATACATGGTAACCAAACTACTCAACACAAACAAATCCAACCGAAAGCCAAGTTTGAAAGTCAACCCATGAAGCTGTACCCCTTCTTTAACCGCAATTAACCTCCCACAGGCTTTAAGCACACAAGGTAAAGTGAAAACATCGGGTAATAAACCGGAGCGTGTCATGAAATCAAGAAAGATAACAAGGGCTTGTTGTGAGCGGTGGTTTTGGAGGTGGGCTCTGATGAGGGTGTTCCAAGAATGCAAAGTGGGTGTTTGAAGTTGGTTGAAGACTGAGTGGAGGTGGTCAAGAGTGGTGGACTTGGAGTGGGTGTAGAGAGATATAAGGCGGGAAGAGATTAATGGGTGGTTGAAAGTTGAGGTTTTGAGTGAGATTGCGTGGAGTTGAGCTGCTTCGATTGGGTTTCTGTAGATTTGGAAGGGGTAGAGGTTTAGGTTTAGGTTTGTGTTTGGGTTTGGTGGGAGAGAAGAAGCTGAAACTTTAAGCATATTGTCAAAGGTGGATGATGACGATGATGATGATCAAAAGATGGTAGTTTTTATTGGTGCGGCCGGTACCTGCTTTTTATATTTTTGGTGCCGGTAAGAACATTCACAACAAGGCGATTTTATAGCTTGTTGTTTAGAGTTTTTATACATAATGCGTTTGTGAGAGCCATTTTCGAAAGATTTTTTTAAAGAAGTTCTTGCACAAGAACTAGAATAAATAAGTTGAAGTGGGCCTTTTTGATAATGATGGGACCGGGTGAAGGATTGGGTAGTGGATAGAAAAATAATAATAATTTTGTTAAAGGTAAAAGATGATTATGTAATAATGTTTTTAAGATTCCTTATTGGGTGAGTTTTGTGTGGTTTTAAAAAATTGTGTTTTTATGACGTGGAAGCTTATTAGGAATGATTTTTGGTGTGTTTGTATCTCCTTATTGTGAATGCTTTTTTTACCCATTGTTTCTGTATTTTTAAGGCTTAAAATAGACCAAATTAGGAGATAAGCTGAAAATAACCCCATTAATGTTAAAGTTCCATTTTTGTTATTTTGAAAATGGACGAGGGCGATGTCTTTGGAAACGTGCCGATATTTTTCAAGCTCCAATAACACACGCAACCACGTGTAGCGTTTCTAACAAGACCGGACAGCTTTGAAGAAAACCTGTCGAATCCGACCATCTTTCAAGGAAGAAAGACGCTGACGGCTTTGATCTTGCTTTCGTCGACGTCAGCCATTTTCAAACTCGTTCATTTTCATGTTTTTTCAAAGTTGTTCGAGCACGACGTACTCTCTACCAGAAATAATGAAATTCAACAACCCCCATGCAGCTGGTGGCAGGCAGGATTGAACGCTAGACCAATGAGTAGGAGGGGCATCGAAAATCCCAATGTTTTATTCCGGCCTACAAACAGCCGTTAAATCCGTCTAATGCCTACGACTTTTGCTCACCGGAAATGGTTCAAATGTTGCAGAAGACCAATCTACTTTACATGGCTGGAGTTTTTTGGGTCTTGAGTTCTTGACTAATTTATTTACATAGTTGGAGCATTTTGTATATTGGATGATGATGGATTGTTAAGTTAAGAAGAAAGAAGATGAACAAGGGGTGGACAGATGGAGTGAGAGAAACAAAAAGGTTGTTTTGCACGACATGCAGTAGTTAATATAAGATGTAAAGAACATGGTACAGGTGTCAATTTAATTCTGTACAATCATGGTTAGACTCCTTTTTAATATCGATTTCGATACGTTACCAGTGTCATCTCTAATCATGTTAGTAAGGGAGCATCAGGTGTTCTTCGGTTAATTTTCTCGGGTTTCGAGCTATTTAGGTTTGAGCTTAAATGCAATTGACCCAATAACCGATCAAAATAAGTTCAAGATACGGTTCAAATAAGTCAGGTTTCAGGTTTAACAAGAAATACTAGTATCTATACATGGAATGCCACTTTTGCATGTATTATTGTGTTCGCGGTTTCAAGATTTTATACTAAAATCTTTTGGACTTAGAGGAGAAGAGGCTATTGTTAGTTAGATAAACTTTGGATTTGCTTCGAATTCTGGATCGTATTTCCATTCCTTGGAAAAAAAACTCGGAATGTTTTGAAAGTTGTCACAATTTTATATTATAAATTTAGTGGTGGTGGTGTTACGAACATAATAAATACCAACCAAACTTATCAAACTATGTCATTGTTGTAACGCGAGAGATTTTGTCACCTAGCTAAATATTAAAAACATTGTTGATGACGACACATATCTTCAATTAGGCCACATAACAGAGCAACCTTGTATTATCGATTATTTATTCATTTATTTAGTTTTTTTTTTCATTTGAGCAGCTAATTTATGGACCAAAGACCTCTCAAACCCAAGTGTTTTAAATGTTTACTATTTATTTGGTGCGTTCAGTTCTGGTACCGTATGTTATTATTTATAAATATAAATATGTTAATTTATATATTTTTTGTGTCAAAACCGTATTTGTGTTTTTTAAATATGTTAATCTTTTTATCATATGCTATATAAGTTCGCTACTTTATTTAATGGTGTCAATATTGTTCTGAACATTTACTAATTTGTTTTTTTGCTAGTATCGTATATTTGTATTAAACATGTTTTTTTTGTTTTATAATGTAACAACTCGGTTTTTTCCAATTTATATTACCCGACCCGTTTCATAGACGGGAAATTTTTATCAATAAAAATATCACGTTTATAAAGTAACTTTGTATTTTTAATTGTTTATTATATTTATTATTTATAAATTAACTTTGAAGAATATACATTTTTACCCTAAGATATACTTCAACTCAAATCTGTCTCCATCTTCATAGTTTAAGGACTATATGGTAAAATCTGTTATATTATTATTTTATTATTACACAAACCCAGTAACCCATTACTCAAACCCGTTTACCCGTACCCGATGACCCAAATCGATTGCTTGGACCTTAATTCTCGTTACAATCTTAGTAATTGGATCGTGCCTTTGATTTCACTTGCCTAATCGGCCTACCAACACAAGTGAAACAGGAAACTATATCAAATATAATTAGGAATTGACCTATAGTGATAAACGGGTTTTAACCTAACTTGCTATTACACCTTTGAAGCAATAATAATTCAATTAATCTTGGCAGCATAACCCTGGTTACATTGCCTACATTAACCCCTTAACGAATTGGATTATGATGAGCTGCTAATCTGCGTCCTTAACCCCTTCTTGGCCGACGACTTTAACGAGCAATTAAACCATCAATTTAACATCGTACGAGGTAATTATTTATATCATCTTTTTCGTCTTGAACCCTCATAAATTGTTGAACTCGGTCTGCCCAAGACCCATATTATAATTGATGAGGTTAGTACGTTATAATTCAAGTCGGGTCATACCCAATAACAAGCTAGACAAACATCACGATATTTATTTAAGATATGATTTAACAAATAAATATCAACACTTAGAATATTTGGAAGTTAGGTTTCTAAATATTTGCACTTGTGAAATAAATAAATTATATGGATATTTTATGTTATGAGAGAAGATACTTTGCATGTTACTTGTAATGTTATTTAAGTTGGTTAAATAACAACATGCAAGACTTGTTGCATTTTTGCATTTTGCATGCTACTTGTAATGTTATTAAATTGGTTAAATAACAACATGCAAGACTTGTGGAATTTTGCATGTTACTTGAAGTATGTTATGAACATAACATAAGTAATAAGAGATATTTTGAGTTTGAAATGTTTGGGAGGGAACCCCATGCGGGCCGCCCATTTTCCCCCTCTCTCTCATCTCTTTATATTTTCAAGACATGCAAGAACATTAAATGGTGGTTTTGGTGGTGCATTGGTTGCACCCATCTCTCTCTCTCTCTCACACAAGATGCAAACAAAACTCTCTCTCTTTTTCTCTCTAATTTCGGCCAAGGGAAGAGCAACAAGAAAGAGTTTTTGAGTGAAAATACTAGCATAACAAGGGTGTTTGTTGGATGCTTGAAGGGTACACAAGCTTAAGGATCTTCTATTTTGAAGACTAGCTATACATATATTCATCTCCTTCATTTTTGGACTCTTGAAGGTATATTACATAAACACCCTATGGTTGTTTCTATTGGTAAGCATGCAATTTCGTATATGGAGGATCATCGTATTTGTTTCAGTAGATTTAGCTAGTCTACGGAGGATCATCGTATTTGTTTCAGTAGATTATCGTATACTTATTTGTGAACTGATTCAATGTTTTATGAGTAACATGATTTCATATCGAGTCTCAAAACCTGTGAACTCACCAACCATTGTGTTGACTTTTTAAACATATGTTTTTCAGGGAATTAACAACGCTCATAAGGAATCATGAAGACGTGACCTCAATGCATAATTAGGATACCATATTGGAGGATTTTGCTTGTATAATAACCCTATCGGTGTTTAGGGTCATATACGAGAAATCTCCTAATTGTTTTCAACAAATTTTATTTGAAAATAAGTTATGATTTGTAAACGTTTTTTTTTATACTATTGGTATCCTAATACATGTATGTTGGCGATAATCATATGCTTACGTATACATGACACACTTGCCCGTACTTCCGCCTTGGCAGGGTGTTACAAACAACATCAAGAGCCGCTTATACGAATGCATGCTTCAATAGATCTAAAAAGTTTTCGTGTTTTATGATGTGGTTCACCATAAGGCCGAAAGTTTTGGGGCTTTTGGTTACCCTTTGGTTTTTCAAGATTATACTTTACATGCATGTGGTAATCTTGAAGAATTAAGTCATTTGGATGATTGATTATTTTGTTTAGACAAAAACCAAAAGTTTTCGGTTTGATTAACCTTGGCCGAAAACTTTAAGGGTTACAAGGGGAACCATTTTGGATTTGCACTGTTTGCATATTTGGGGTATGTATTTGCATGTTCATAACCTAACAATAACCTTGTGTTTGGATGTGTGTTTGTGTTGTGATTTATTCAATTATTCAATATGGTTGTAATATTCATTTATTTGGGTTTGTAATCTATTTATTTATTTCATATTGGTTTGTAATAATAAGTAGATTAGTTGTATTTCTTTTATTAGAGAAAAATGTATTAGGATATATATTTTTATTGTAAAAGAAGATGCAATAAAGTTAGGGTTTTGGTTTTAGGCCTTGATGGACCTCATAGTCTAAGATGGGATTTTAGCCCAATGGCCAAAACCTAAACATGGAGGCCCAAAAAAGCAAGGAGCTGAAGTTAGAGCCCAAAAGGAAGCCTAAATAAAGTGGAAGAGTCACAACACAAGGTGGACACTTAAGGCATTTGGATGCGGGGTCAAGTGGGAGTTCATCGACAAGAGCCAAGTGTCATTTTGTCCCTTAGGAGAGACTTTTTGGCACACTTGTTTCGGTCAACAAGTGTTGCCAAGATTAGTTGGCTATGGTTATGGACTTGTGGTTGTTTTATTTAAGCATATTTGGTTGTTTTATGTTTTGCATATGGATTGTTAACTTAAAATCAACAACTTGCATAAAAATTGGTTCCTTAGAAATCATTAGATAATAAAATTGTTTTTTATTAAAAGTTAATGATTTCACAATAAAATGGGTTTTATTATAAGAAACTTTGAAAATTGGTTTTCAAACTAAGTAACATGCATTTGAATGCATGCAAATGCAAAGTATGCAAATTGTTTTCCAATCTAGAATTTATAAAACTTAAATCCCTTTTAAAACAAGTTTAATGCCGTCCTTTTATACAACATTTGAATCACTTGGGAACTCGATATGGGATAAAGGTCACCTAACCACATTGGAGGAAACTTGTGAGTTTGAGGTGGGTTTGCCATATTTGTGGGATAAAGGTCACATAACCACTTGTATGTGAAAATTCACACGTGTATGTAAGTAGGACTACTTGATTTGGAAACCATGTGAATAGGGTCACAAAAGCATGGCGTACAATGGTGTTGATGGTATTAAACATGCCAACTAAACATATGATGTTTAACTGATCCCATAAAGCTAGAAGTTGCAAAGGGTTGCAATCATCAAACGTTGGCTACGTTATTAATTTAACTACTATTTAAATGTAATGTTGGGTTCTAGATTTTAATCATTATTATTGGAGACATAAAGTTTATTAATAATTAAAATTGATTAAATGATATCAAAAATACTAAAATTGAGCTTTGTTAAATTATGTAGATGGCCGCAACCAATAATCCACCTAACACAATTATCCCACCCGTGCATAGCCTATCACTAAGAGCTATACTTGATAATGATCGTCTTAACTACAACAATTTTATGGATTGGTACAGAAACTTGAGAATCATTCTTAAGAAAGAAAAGAAATCCTACATATTGGACGATCCTATTCCCTACAAACCTAACATTGACGATCTAGATGCTTATAACAATTGGTTGAAATACACCGAGGATTCGGTGCAAGTTTCTTGTCTCATGTTGGGAACTATGATTCCCGAAATTCAAAAGGACTTTGAAAATCATAGGGCATATGACATGATCACACAACTAAAGGAAATGTTCCTTACTCAAGCTAGGGTGGAACGCTTCAAAATGGTCCGAGCGCTTCATGCATGTCATATGGAAGAAACCTAATCGGTTTCATCTTATGTGCTTAAGATGAAAAGGCACATTGATTGACTTGAACAACTAAATTGTCCAGTCTCAAAAGATTTAGCCACATATATGATCCTCAATGCCCTAACCAAAAGATTTGAGACCTTTGTCATGAACTATAACATGAATGGATGGGACAAGAGCATTGGTGAGCTTCACACAATGCTCAAAACGGCCGAAATGAGAATGGGTAAGATGTTTTTATGGTTCTCACGATCAATGAAGGTGACAATAAAAAGAGGCATCACCCGGAACCTAAGGCAAAGGTTGCCAAAGGTAAGGGAAACGTCAAGGGTAAGTTCAAAGGGAAGGATAAAGCGGAACCACCCAAACCAAAGGAGAAGAAGCTAAAGGTTAGCTTGGAGGATCCGCGCTTTGGTTGTGGTGAGATAGGACATTGGATGAGGAATTTTCTAACCTATCTCAAGGAGTTGAAAGACAAGAGGAATGCGGGGCAAACCTCGGGTACAACTTTCATGATCCATATTGATCTTAATGTTATTTCTTCTAACACATGGGTATTGGATACCGGATTTGGAACTCACATATGCAATTTGTTGCAGGAGTTTAAAAGAAATAAGCATTTCAAGAAAGGAGATACATGTCTCTTCATGGGAAACAGAGCAAAAGTTGACGTCGAAGCCAAGGAGACTACATTTTGAAGCTTCCAAGTGGTTCGGAAGTTGTTTGGAAAAACATTTTGTATGCTCCTAGTTTGACTAGGAATATTATCTCTGTTTCTCTTTTTAGACAATATGGTTATGATTTGAAGTTTGTTGACAATAGTATTTGTGTTTATATGAATGATGACTTTTTTATTTTAAGGCAATGCCGTCTAACGGCATTTATGAATTAGTTCATGTTAACGCATCCTTTGATAACAAGTTGTACCAATCAAGCACCAAGAAACTCAAAATGAATTTGAGTAAGACTTATCTTTGGCATTGTCGCCTTGGTCACATAAACAAAGATCACATACATACACTTCAAAATGGCATTTTGGATTTGAGTAAGACTTCTATGTATCATGTTCAAGTGGGATATTGTTGGACTTGGTCTGCCCAAGACATATATTATAATTGATGTGGCTAGTACGTTATGATCCAAGTCGGGTCATACCCAATAACAAGCTAGATAAACACCACGATATTTATTTAAGATATGATCTAACAAATAAATATCAACACTTAGAATATTTGGAAATTGGGTTTCTAAATATTTGCACTTGTGAAATAAATAAATTATATGGAGGTTTTATGTTATGAGAGAAGATACTTTGCATGTTACTTGTAATGTTATTTAAGTTGGTTAAATAACAAAATTCAAGACTTGTTGCATTTTTGTATTTTGCATGCTACTTGTAATGCTATTTAAGTTGGTTAAATAACAACATGCAAGACTTGTTGAATTTTGCATGTTACTTGAAATATGTTATGAATATAACATATGTAATAAGATATATTTTGAGTTTGATATGTTTGGGAGGGAACCCCATATGGGCCGCCCATTCCCCCCCCCCCTCTCATCTCTTTATTACTTTATATTTTCAAGACATACAAGAGGATCCATTGGTGGTTTTGGTGGTGCATTGGTTGCGCCTATCTCTCTCTCTCTCTCACACACACAAAATGCAAACAAAACTCTGTCTCTTTTTCTCTCTAATTTCGGCCAAGGGAAGAACAACAAGAAAGAGTTTTTGAGTGAAAATCCTAGCATAACAGAGGTGTTTGTTGGATGCTTGAAGGGTATACAAGCTTGAGGATCTTCTATCTTGAAGATTAGCAATTCATGTCTTCATCTCCTTCATTTTCTTGGACTCTTGAAGATATATTACATAAACACCCTATGGTTGTTTATATTGGTAAGCATGAAATTTCGTATATGGATCTGGGGCTTGGGTTTTTGCATATAAAATCGGTATTATATTCATCTTATTAACAAGAATTAAAACTTATTAATCCCCTGAGTTTTACATATAAATGAGGTTATATGACTTTGATAATCTTGTTAAAACCCAACATAAAATAGCCCTAATGTTAATTGATCGATCAATAACTGGTTTGATCAATTTACGATCTAGGGTTCATGTGCATCATCTGGTTCTCTTGATATATGTTTAAGTTTGATCTTTCTGATTATAACCAAACTAATCCCTAGCCCAGTTGGCCAGGGGTGCGCGTTAAGGTTCATTAAGGCTGGGAGCGCGAGTTCGAGCCACCCCAGCAACGTTTTTAGTGTTTTTTTAAATAATTCATTTAATCAATTATAATACTATATTTAATTCTTTAAATTATATTACAAATATTATAAAAATACATTAACTAGTCAATATTTTTATTAAACCGACATATCATCCGATTACTTTTTCGAATCTTGGTGAAAACCATATATATGTGTGTGTGTGTGTATGCAGATATATACTTTAGTTATTAAAATTTGTTTTAGGTTTTAATTTATTTAGGGTTTTAACTTAATATAACTATATATATACACAATATATATATCACGTTAATTCACATATTAAAAATATAGTTTACGTGTTTTATATAAATATTATTATTTATGATCTATTATCTATTATCTATAGTGTTAAATTTTAAAGGAAATCTTTATTAATAAATATATATAAATACATTAAACATATTTCTAGTTAAAAATGAATATTTAAAACAAATCTCTTTATATAATGTTTCTAAAATTTATAAATATATATTTAAGTATTTTACTTATAACTATAATTTTATATAATTAAAATATGTTATTTTCTTCAAACATTTGATAATAAAAGTGATAATAAATTAATGTAATATTTAATTTTCGCAAGAACACACTCGACCGTTAAATTCCGAACCTCTATCTAGTTTAGATTCGTTGTTCAATTAGTATTTATTTCCTCAATTATTGTCACTTAGGATTTCTCGACGCTAATTTCCGAAGAGCGTGACTCTTGTTTGCTACTGTTATTACCGCATTCGTTTATCTCTTGCTTAATTGCTAAGGTGAGTAATCACTCCCCTTTTTCCTTATTTTATTAAATCCTTTTGAGGACATATGCGTATTTACAATATTTATCTATTATCTAGTATTCAAAACTGCAACTGTTAGTCATGTGTGTTTATCAATTTATGCATAACGTGTTATATGCTTATTTACTTGCTTATGTAGTAGCCATCGCCTAGTTCATCTGACATCGTACGTATCTACGACTTATTTACTTGCTTATGTAGTAGTCATCGCCCTGTTCATCTGGTATCGTGCGTATCTACAACTTATTTAATTGCTTATATAGTAGCCATCGCCCAGCTCATCTGGCATCGTGCGTATCTACAACTTATATACTTGCTTATTTGGTTAAATTGCTTATCTCACCAGACACAGTTTGCACTTTTATTTTTTATTTTATATACACAAAATCTGGTGTTTTACTCACTCAACCTAGTGTTGGCAAAACCTATTTGTATTTTTAACGCATATACATGTAATCGTGTGATGTGATTATCAAGCTTGTTTTGAAGAAAACTTAGGGTTGCATGCTAGAGAAGAAGATACCATATTTAAATTTAGATTTTATTTTTCTTGTTATATTTATGAAAATTTTGTACTTTGCCCATTTGAACTTTGTTGGATTATTTGAAAGTGATTAATAGATATTATCATTATAAATATTGCATGATAGTACCTTAATAGCTATGAGCAATCAGCTCACGCCCCGACATTTCCGCCGTAGGTTGGGGTGTGACATATAATTGTTGCCAGTGCCTTATTTTTTTTAATGTTACTATTTATAATAATTTACACAAATGTCACTATTTTTTCCTGCATTGACTGATTAATATTTTTAATTTAATGTTGGTATCGTAACGAACTTAACTACACCCACTGAAAGAACGCGACGGGTAAAAACTAGTTTTCATTTGTAATGGAAAGATACGAGGCATAATACACGTGTTTTGCTTGTAATGCTAAATGAAAGGTTGTTAGTTCTAGCTTTGATTTTAATTTGATATTTACCAAAACATGTTTTTGATCCACTATAACCCCATCGCTGGTAGTAAATCATGTACGATTGGAGATAAAAATATCACAGCGTGTTTTTTGGTTTAGAACTTGTATCTATTTGCAAAATCACGTACGCGACAAAGTAGAAACGGACGGATTTGTATGCTGGAGTTTCAATTTATTGTTTGAGTTGGCCTACGGGTGATTGTGCTAAGAAAGAAAAAAGAAACTCTTGCAATTAATAAACACATAGATTAAGATAATTTGTACCTTTTGAAACTAGTATATGTACATGTTTGACTAAGGCTCAAGGTTATGTGTTGGTGGCTAAAGGTCCCAATGCCCAATTCATGGAATTCATTTACGAAACAACTAGAGCATGGAGATAAGAAAGGGATTTCAAAAGGGCACACGAAATTGATGGATATGGCGTTCAAAACTACGATATGGAGACTTTAGTTGGTGGTTGGACCTCACTTAAATTCTATCAATGTAGTGTTAACATGGTGGCGCCCTTCCTCCATAACGCACCTTTCAGATCCCAGCACGTTGTGCGGGGCATGATGGAGCCTATGTAGCATGCAAAACGCCCATGAATTGGTTCCACAACACATACCTAACCAATTAGCGAATCTTTCTTCCTACTGCGAAGAGTTCATGACACATCAAAATCTAACAAGAGTATTCCCTTTACATACTATAATTCCTATGGTAAATAGTAATCAACTTGCACCATAAATCATTAAACTAAAATAGATCATTATGATGAAAATCGCAACATGTCAAGGGCTAGTAAGGATAATCCCTTTACGTTATATTCGCATGATTCTCACCATGACTATCACTTACCATTGAATAACCAACGAGTTTACCATATAAAGTCTCACAACTCGTATTATCAACTAAAAGATGACTAAAACCAAACTCAATTAACAAATTACTAGTGGAAGAGCCTGCGTGTTTTGGCCGAGGACGCAACATAAGTTCGATCGGTAGGGGTTTGGGTCGGTGTTGGGTCAAAATGGGTCGGGAGTGTGTTCGGGTCAAAATGGGCCACTTAAAAAATCAAATTGGCTCGGATCAAACGGGTGGGCTGGGTTGGGTGCTGGTCAAAATATGTTCGAATTAAACGGGGTTCAATACGGGTTTGAGTGAAAAAGGAGTTCATGTCAAATTGGTCCACCTTATGAAAACATTTTGGTTCGGGTCAAATGGGCCACTTTGCAAGGCTTAGTTCCTGTGATCAAAGGAGACGGGGAGGATAGATATAAATTGAACATAAATACAATCATTGCAACCATTATATTCAGGTCTATGGCTGGATTAGCATAATATTAAAAGCCTTTTTCAAACTTTGATTCTTGTTGTCACACCTCGACCAAAGGCGACGACACACGTTGGGGCACAACAGATTGCTCAAGAAAACAATAACACTATTAAAGTGACAATATTTACAAAACTCATTTATTTCATTCAATAACTCAAATACAACTTGTTCAAAGATTAGATACAAACAATTACAACAATATCTAGTTTATTAAAGTATCCTTAAGGTATGATCTAAGTGATAAGTCTTCAATCTTCATGAGCATACTAAAAGTAAACCTGTAGCATGCATAAAAATATATTTGATCGGCACGAAGTTGGTGAGCAATGCACTAGTTTTAAGTATACATAATATAATGAGGCAAAATCATAATTTATATGTGTGACTAGAATATAGCAACAACCATTGTAAATGTAAGTAACTGAGGATCCTTTCTATTTGGTAACAACCAAAATACTCAGATAATGAGGCCCTATTCTACTAGCACAAGGCTAAAGTAGTTGGGGTACGTATAATCATACTTATTGAGGCTCAACAACAACATCAAAATAAACACTCGTGCTCATAATCAACTTGAGGCATAAACAAAAGATCGAGCAAATATTCGTATAAACACATAGTGTTGAATTGTGGATTTAGTAATGAGGTCATTAAAACATGTAAGTTTGAATATGGTACGCATGCCACCCCCAAAAGCGTAAAAAGGGGGAGTGTGATTACTCACTTGGAAATTAAGCGAGTGATGAAATAGACGAGCCGGTCCATAAGCTAGCGGACCATAATGTTCGGTTTTTAACAAATAATTTCGAGAAGTAAGTGAGTTTAGGATTGGGATGTGTCGAGAAGTAAATATTAAATAAAAGTAAAATAAACTAAACTTGAATTCAAATTGGGGTTTATTTGTAAAATCTTGAGATTAAGCGAAAGTTTGGTTTTGGTTCGGTCCATGACTCAGTATGAGATCGAGGTCGGTTGCCACATATCCAAAACATGAGAAATAACAACAAACTAAAATAAATAGAAAATTTTAAAAGAAATACCAGAATCGGTCGCTTAAAACACAACTTGTTTTTTTAAACGAGTGATTCGGTTTAAGGTGGGTTGCTTGGTTTATTTAATCTGGGCTTTGTTTGAGACCAAATCTAGTACCAATCTCCCTTTAACATGAAAAATAACTACAAAACATTAGCCAAGAATGATGAAGCAAAAATACATCACATCTAAGGTGTGAAAACAACCAAAAGAATTTTGATCAGTTTTGGACAGAATCTGTCATTCATTTGAATAATACTTAAAAATATAAATAAATTTCTAAAAATTTTCCAACTCTCCAGTCTACTTAATTAGGGTGTTATGAATATCTTTTATTTAGAAACCTTCCCCAAATTATGAATTGAGATAGGCTGATAAAGCCGGTTTTCTCAATTAGTACAGATCTGCGCACTAAAACTAAAACAGTGATTGTGAAGTCATACTAATGAATTAAAACGAAGTTAAATAGCCATTGAAAGCACAAATCAATGAAGTTCATTATCGGCTTTGTTCTTACACCATTTTAGTTCTTTATGAATAAGTTATGGTCGAATCTTTGATGACCAAATTCGGTCTAGAATGGAAACACCATTAGAACATATGATCTTGATGTTTTGAAATGGTTTTTGATGAAAAAATATTATGCCACTCATTGTGTGATGCTGTTATATGTTCAACATCTTATTACACAAATCCTCATGGTCAAATAACCAACAAAAAAATTAAATTAAAAATCAGAAACTTTAAACGAGTAAAAATCTCAAATCGGGTCAAACTAGCCTTTAATAAGCAAAGACGTGCCTTAGGATGACATAAACACCTTAATCAACCAAGGTTGAAGAAGGGAAATAATGAAACATATCTATAAGACTAATACAAACTAAAAACATCCAAAAACATTACTCAAATTGGATTGAAAAGCAAGCAATTGCTCTGTTTGACTTTTAAAGTCAACTTAGGCATGAACACTTTAATTTGCTTCCACAAATCCAAAAATTAGAGAGAAAGGAAGAGATGAGCAAGTTAAAAATGTTGAGAAGTGCTGGTATTTATTGGCAAGAACGAGTGGACAAGTTTGCATGGGTGGTTGGACAATAAACCATCTTACAACCACTTTTACATTCAATGTGGTTGGTTGATCTTTAAATAAATCAAATAAAACAATTAATTAAATATAACAATTAGTTAAATAAAATCTGATTTAGATGTTGGGGAAAAGTTTGGTTTTTGAAAAAAATGGTCCTTGTACTTTGGTTTGGGTTGGTTTCGAGCATAAAATAAATGAATTAAACAACGTTAAAAAATGTTATAACAACATAACAAGTATGGGACATGATTTTAAAATGAAGAGCATTCTTTTAAAGGATCCGAAGTATAAAAAAGTTTGAAACAAGTCGGGTTTTGAAAATGACGAATGTCACTATATCCACAACTTTTAGGAATTTCGTCCCGAAATTAAAATAAGCTTAAGAAAAAGAGACAGTCACTACCGGATGGCGTTTTAATAAGGAATTAGTAAGAATTTTTTAAGAATATGTATGTATGTATGTATGTATGCATGCATGCATGCATGCATGCATGTATTTATGTATGTATGTATGTATGTATGTATGTATGTATGTATGTATGTATGTATGTATGTATGTTTGTATTCGTATATATTTTTAATAAAAAGTATAACAAGTACCTTACACGTATTAACCATGTTTCTACCATTTGATTTTCGTTGATGATTATATATATATATATATATATATATATATATATATATATATATATATATATTATGAAAGATATTTATTTAAACGCTTGTATAATAATTATTTAGTAATATATATATACACACACTACATGTTTTAGTTATCTATGTATAAGTTTATTTTATTATTACATATTATAATTAACTATATAAACATTTATTATATTATTATATCTCTACTCATATTTAATTATTTAAACTAATTAGTTATAAATTCAATCATAGTGTTTTTACAATAGTAATAACAATAGAAATCCATCGATCAAATAATAAACATTCTAAGCACAAAACATAATTCAATTCACATCGAATCTTAAATCCACTACTTGTGTTATATTTTTTATAATTAACCTATATTATTATTTATTTAGGAATCCTTGATGGTATATCCCGAATGATTTATCTTTCTCATATCATCCTCATTTGTATTTCGTTCATCTAACCAGGTGAGTAATCACTCCCCTTTTTACTTATTTTAAATCTTTTGGGGACATATGCGTATTTACAGTATTTATTTATTATCTAGTATTCAAAACCGCAACTGTTTAATCCTTGTGCGTATATCAATTTGCCTAACTTGCTATTTGCTTACTTGCTTTATTTGAACAAATTTTAGAGAAGTTCCTCATTTATAGTATGATCATACAACTGTCACACCCCAACCTAAGGCGAAAATGGTGGGGCATGAGCTGATTGCTCACAGCTCTTAATGTACTATCATGCAAATTGATAAATGACAATATCTATTTAATTTATTTAAATTAAATAATTACACTTAAGTACATCAAGTATAAAGAAATTACAACAATGATCAATTAAGTTTGCATCCTAAAAGGGCATCTCTATGTGATCTTCATCTTGCTAAACAACCAAGCTAATAACCTGCAAATGCGTATAAAATATATTTTTGTCAACAACACATGTTGAGTGAGTAAAACACCAGTTTAAGACACAACAGTAATACTATATAATAAATAAAGTAAGATGCAAACTATTCCTGTGAGAATAAACAGTTAAACTATGGCATATAAACAATCAACCAAACCATAAAGAAAGGGCTAAACCGTTGTCATGCGAATGGGCATTGGTTACCAAAAATGAGATGTCGGTGAAACCATTGTCAATGCGTCGGACGTCGGCCACTACAATGGTCATATGATTATACTTGACTGAAAATATGTTGGACCTCTCCGAAATGTATTCAAATAAAACAAGTAAGCAAATAGCAAGTTATTCATAAACTGATATACACACAAGGATTAAATAGTTGCGGTTTTGAATACTAGATAATATATAAATACTGTAAATACGCATTTGTCCACAAAAGGATTTAAAATAGGTAAAAAGGGGAGTGATTACTCACCTGATCAGATGAACAAAATATAAGAATGATTATGTGAGAATGATGAACCCTTCGAGATACACTGAAAAGGATTCCTAGTTAAATATAATAATACAAATTAATAATGAGACAACGCGTATAATAAATTAAAGTTTCGATGTGATTGTAACATCCGGCCCTCGCACCACCAATATTGTCCGCTTTGCCCACGAAAAGCTCACGGATTTGTTTTTGGTTACCCAGATGGAGACTTCCCAGGAGGTCACCCATCTTGCTACTACTTCCAGCTGAGCACCCTTAATTGTGGAGCTTTCTTCTCGTCCACTACCGTTAAGCCCAAAACACGTTGATGATTTAAGAGGTGGGGAATCTACTTATGAACCAAGGATCTCTCTTGTTCGCTCACGGCCGATGTGGAATTTTCCTATGATGTTACAAACACCCCCCTTTGGACTGATCGTCCTCGATGAGGTTTGCCCCACCATCCCATCCAGGATGTGGGATTTGCCTAAGGTGTACCTCTCGACATCCCCGGGGACTCACCGTCTCTGATGAGGTTTTCCCCACCATCCCGAACGGCACAAGAGTGGCTCTGATACCACTTGTAACATCCGGCCCCTCGCACCACCATATTATCCGCTTTGCTCACGAAGAGCTCACAGATTTATTTTTGGTTACCCAGGTGGAGACTTCCCAGGAGGTCATCCATCCTGCTACTACTTCCAACTGAGCAAGCTAAACTGTGGAGCTCTCCTCTCGTCCACTACCGTTAAGCCTAAAACGCGTTGGTGAATTTAGAGGCGGGACATTACTTATGAACCAAATATCTCTCTTGTCCACGACCGATGTGGGATTTGCCTAGGATGTTACAATGATTGAGTTATGTTTGAGGTTTGGATGTTTATTAATTGATCGATAGATCTCTACGTTTATTTGTTATTGTGAATTCATTATTATCAGTTTCAATAAATAAATTTGAGTTGCATAACTATAAGATTATTAAAATAATTAAATATAATGCAATTATAAATGTGTATATATATATATAAATAAACTTGTAATATATTAATTAATTTAAGACAAACGTTAAAATATATATTTATCATATAATATCTATCTTGGACTATTTAACGAAAAATCTAATTTTATAAATGTAGTTAATACGTTTAAAATACGATTGTTACAATTTAAATAATGATACATATACACTATATATATTTTTATGTATAAGATTAATATAAACAATTTTATAAGACGTTCAGCGCAGAGGAAACTCCAATAATAATGTTCGGGTTATATTTGTCAACTACAGTTTAGTCCTTGCTTGGTAACCAATGTCCATTTATATGGAAATGGTTGAGCCCTTTCTTTATAGTTTGATTGATTATTTATGTGTTTTGGCTTAACTGTTTATCTCATAGGAACAGTTTGCATTTTTCTTTACTATTATTATAGTGTCTTAAATCTGATGTTATACTCACTCAACCTAGTGTTGACAAACCTATTTGTATTTTTAAACGCATATGCAGGTTATCGTGTGATGTGATTCTCAAGTTGTTTGAAGATACTTAGGATTGCATGCTACATAGAAGAAACAAGAACTTTAATTATATTTTGTCCTTACTTGTTCTATTTCTGACATCATATACTTTGAAATATTTAATTAAATAATAGATATGGTCACCTTTAATATTGCATGTTAGTACCTTGAGAGCTGTGAACAATCAGCTCACACCCCGACATTTCCGCCTTAGGTTGGGGTGTGACACGAATCGAATGGAAAACGAATCGAATGAAAAACAAATCGAATCGAATGAAAAATGAATCGAATTGAATAGAAAATGAATCGAATTGTGACTCGATTCGATTAAAAATTAGACTCGATTTGATTAGAATTTAGATTTGATTCGATTGGAAATTAGACTCGATTAGATTAGAATTTAGACTCGATTCGTTTAAAATTGAGACTCGATTCGATTAGAATTAAGACTCGATTCGATTAGAATTTAGACTTGATTCGACTTGTTTAGGCTTGAACCAGAATCAGGGAAAGTCGGCTTAACCCTAGCCAGGGGCTTTGCCCCTGGGACCCCGCTAGGCGCCGCCGCCCCTAGAACTGCGCTACCAGGGGCGCTGCCCCCGGACCCCTGTTCGTTGAGGGTTTTATTAACCTAGAAAAATGATACTTGTAATTGTTATACAGTTAGCTGCTCCAGTTGAGGAAAGGAGTTACCGTTAACTCTGAAAGGAAAGGAGTTACCATTAACTCTGAAAGGAATCGGACTCAGGTGAGTTTCTAGCCCTATATTCTTGTTATGTGTTCTGGGGCTGTGAGCATAGTCGATGTGATTAGTTAATACACTTAGCTTAAGTGGTAAGTGTATGATATGTGAATGTTTTATGAATGATGTATGAATGATATATGAATGCTATAGAAAAGATTAATAGTATGTATGAAACTATATAAATATAAAGAAAGGTATGTATGGTAAGAGGGTGACAGACCCTAATAATATCTGTGAAAATAGGGTGCCAGACCCTAATAATATATGTGAAATGAGGCTGACAGACCCTAATATTATCTGTGAATGGAGGGTGACATACCCTAATAATATTTGTCAGGTTATAGGCAAAATGCTATTTAATACATTTAAGTATGTATGTAAAGTAAGATAAAATATGAAAGTACGAAAGAACGAAAGTATAACTGTAAGAATGAAGGTATATACTTATGTATGTACGAAAGAAAGTAAAACAAGTATGTAGTATACGAACGTATTGTATGTTTCCGGATTAACTAGAACTCACTCAGCGTAGCTGACTTTTAGTATGCACACAGGTGAATAGGCTAAGGCAGCTAGCTTGAACGAAGACACATGACATTGGACTGAAGATACTGGCATCTTGAAAAGAATATATTTGATTATGTTTTTATTTTAAAAGACAAATTTGAATGATGTTAAGACAAGATTTAGAATGTTATGTAATATACTGTTGACTTATTAAATTCCGCAAAAAGTTTTAATTCACTATTATATTTAACTGTGTTTATGAGTAAATTCAACGATAATGTAGGGCACAGGGATCAGGGCCTTACATGGACCCAAGCCATGTTTGGTATGAAAGTAAAGAGGATGGGACAAAAGTAGTTGGGAATTCCAAGGATAGATCTCTACCAACTTCTAGTGGGACATCAAAGAGTAATTCTATAAAATCCAAACCTAAAAAGAAACACCAGGTAGCCGCATGCCCTTGGACATTACACATATCACATATTAGAAATAAGGGTAATTGGACTGTTAAAACATACTTTAAGGAGAACACATGTTTGAAAACAAGAGATATGAGCTTGTGCACCATAAATTGGTTGGCCAAGGAAATTGAACCAACCATTAAAAACAGCAATTCAACCATTATGCCAAGAGATCTGGCGAAAGACTTGACAAAGAAACATTAGGTGCAAATTACCCCATATCAGATGAGCAGGGCTAAGACCATAGCTGAAAGGAAGGTACTTGGAGATTTTTAGACTCAATATGGTTATCTAAGGGATTACACTGAAGAGCTTATTCTTACTACAATGAAACTAGATGTTGAACCTTGTTGCAACCCTAGAAGTCCCACAAGACAGTTCAAGAGAATATATATCTGCTTTGGTGCACTAAAGGAGGGTTTAAGCTAGGTGGTAGTGAAATACTTGGTCTTAATGGGTGTTTTATGAATGGGCCCTTTCCAGTGCAAATTTTGATAGCTGTTTGAATTGATGCAAACAATGGAATTTATCTAGTAGCATTCTCATTGGTGGAGGCTGAGACAACTGCTAGTTGGACCTGGTTTTTGGAGTGTTTGGGTGAAGATTTAATTGCTTGCTTATTTAAATTTTTATTCCAATGGTAACTACACCTCCATAAGTGACATGCAGAAGGTTTGATTACACACATTTAATTGTTTGCTTATTTTACATGCATATGATTGTTTTCTTATTTTACATACATTTAATTGTTTTGTTTAAGGCATAATACCAACTATACAAAAGGTGTTTTGAAGTGCTGAACAAATATATTGTTAAAGGCATATACATGAGAATATGAAGCTAAGGTGGAGAGGTGTGTGTACAAAAACATGCTTCAGAATTGTGCCTTTGCAACCACACCACAAGAATTTGAAAGAAGTATGAAAGCAATACAAGATAAAGATAATACACTCCATGATTGGTTGAAAAAGATCTCACCCAAACACTTGTCAAGAGCTTATTTCAATGGTATGTACATTTCATTAGCATGAGTTGTTTGATATTAGTTGTTTCACTAATATGCAGATATAAGTTGTTGAGTATATTTCCTTGAATATATTGCAGTTAGGCTAAGATGTGATGTTTTGTTGAACAATCTTTGTTTGGTCTTCAATAGGCAACTAATTTTTGCAAGGGACAAACCAATTATAACTTGCATTGATAACATTAGGGGATATTTGATGAAAAGGATGGTTGTGGTGCATAAGACCATTGCTAAGTGTCAAGGGCCATTAGCACCTGTTGCCACAACCTTATTTGAGAAAATCAAGACTGAAGCAAATCCATACACTGTTATTTGGAATGGAAATACCAAATATCAAGTTACTGATCCTACCAATGAGAAAAGAGATGTAGATATGGAACAAAGGACTTGCTCATGCAGAACATGGGAACTTATGGGCATGTCTTGCAGGCATGCAGTGGCTTGTATTTATAATATGGCCATGAGTGGACAAAGTGATGGGATAGCAGAGAGGTGGGTGGATGAGGCCTCTTGGTTAGAGACTTGGAAAAAGGTTTATGCCAAAACCTTAGAACCAATTAATAGTATGGAGTTATGGCCAATCTCTCCATGCTCAACTACCATAACAGCCCCAAAGTATCACAAGAAAATAGGTAGACCAAAGAAGAAGAGAAGGAAATATGCTGAGGAGATTCTTGAGCTAAGCCAAAACTTGCAAAAGGTGGTAAATTGACAAGGGAATGTGAGTTTGTAATACGTGACATTTGCAAGCAAGTGGGACATAACAAGAGGTCATGTGCCAAGAGGGCACAAGGTGGGTCTGCTATGGTAGGTAAACAAACTAGATCTGCTAAAGCTGTTGGAAAAGTTGCTGCAAAACCATTTGAGACTGGTAAGACTGCTGTTAAAAGAACAATGGCTGGAAAACAAGTTGCGGATGCTAATGACGCTGGTAAAAGGAAAAGGGCTGAAACAAAAGGTGGGGCTGCTATTTACTTATGAAACTTGTGTTAGGTTTATATTTTGAAACTTATGTTATTATGTCTTTGCATTATGTTTTTGAAACTTGTTATGAAACTAGTGTTCGTAGACTCTAAACAAACGTTTGTGTAATGTTATTATGTTTAAATGTTTGTAGACTCTTGTTATGAAACTTGTGTTTGTAAGCTCTTGACAAATGTTTATGTAATGTTATTATGTTAAAGTGTTAAATTTGTTGTTAAGAGGTTGTCCTTGCAGTTTTTTTTATGAAACTTATAGATTGTTGCATGACATAACTTGTTATGAGATGTGAAGTTTGTTTATGCATTTCATTAGATGCCAAAAAGTGTCATTTCAGGGATGACAAAAAGGGCCATTTCATGGATGACTATATATTGGTTTTGCAAGATAAAAGTGCATAATGCATATGCATTTCATGAATGTAATATTGACAGAGAAAGAGTTCAACACACAAACAAATTGAATAAACAACAAAACATAAAGAGCTAAGCATCCATCATTAACACAATTACATGCATTACATTGATGCATTATAGTACTTGTATTAGGCCATAAACAATACTTTTACATAAGATTACTAAAGTCAAACATAAAAATCTAAAGTCAAAGTCAGTGAAATAGATAATAGCAAATGAAAAACACCCATAGATTGCATAGCATTTGTTTTAGCCTTTTGTTCTCATTTCCCAATTCTCTTCCAGTGTCTTCAAGTTTTGAGTTCAGCTTAGACAACTTTCTTGCATTTTCTTTATGTTCATTAATTGAATTCAAAAGCCTTGGTATAGTAGCAGCTGCTCTTTAACACAGGGGGGGGGGGGGGGGGTGTTCAAGCTAAAGAACAAACCCACCGTTTCATCTTTATAATAAAACATTATGAATTCAATTAAAATTGGAGCAACAATGATGAATTAAGTAAACATAAACAAATTTTACTGCCCTAACGCAACAATAGAATTGTCGACTAGGATTATATGATGTCCAGGACGTTCGAATGATGGTTGGAGAACCACAAGAGCACATAACCATGATCGATTTTGAGGAATTAAGGTTTGGTGGGATTTTGATGAATTATGGTTTATACGATAATGAATTGGGGGAAAAGGATTTAAAGACGGGGAGAGAGAAAAGAAAAAGAAAAAGAAAAAAATATATAATAGTGAAATTACCCAAATACCCCTCATTAAAATAATGAAATTACGCAAATACCCCGGACTTAACGAATGAAAATTGACAGGGTAAAAAAGGTACTAAAAATGCAAGTTTTTTGAAACCGAGATAGCCGTTTGTACAAAATAAATAATATGTACTAAAGTTACATAGTTGACCAAACCACAGTTACTAAAATAGTATTTAACTCTTTAATAATTTAAGACATACCACTTCCACGTGATATGCGCTGCTTCAAGGGCTTTCTTGGTTAAACCAAAATATTAATAAAAAATATGGCCTGCAATAATACAAAATTTTGTTAGTAACGAAAAGTAACATTCAGATTAGGGATTAGAATGTTAGTACAAATCAAACCTGCTTTGTGTTGGCACCCAGCATGAATAGATCAGTTGTAACCATTGCTAGCTGCAAAATACCAAACCAGAAAATAAATAAATGAATATTAGTGTATAAGTGTGCGCGTGTGAATACAAATAATCCATTATTCAATGAAAGAAGATATAAAATAAAAATTTGTAGAATGTTAACTCCAATGATTTTAAGCTAATAAAGTTCAAACTCAAATTTGGCCCACATGTATGAGTGTTTCAACCCCAGTCCACTTTTTCCGTTTCTGAAGTAAGTTTTATTGATTTTATTCATTTAGTATTCTATTCATTTTATCCATATGTGGCATAAGCACGAATGCATACACGTAAACACAAAAAGTCAAATAGATCAAACCAAAAAACATATCATTACCCCATTTGTGTAACATCGACAATTGTGATGATCAACTATCAAATCCAAATCAGTGTCCCGGTTTTGGTAACACTGTGTATTGCAACCCCAACACCAACACTCCAATATCTCAATTTTGACAGTTTCTTCATTTTCTTGGTTTGCAAACACAACAATCGAATCAAGATTCTAGAACAAAACCACAACGCATTTTATACAGTAAACTAATATAACGACAGACTAACCTGAATTTGATTGAGTACGATAGGCCCACACCACTGTTGCTTCACATTGGTTCAAACGAACCTAAAATGGACCGATTAACTGACCTAGTACAAGGTGAATAGGAACAGGTCGGTCTGTGGGATTAACTTCGCCGGAGAGTAGTAAATAGGGTAGTTGGCCGACGAATAGTAAATAGGGTCATATATATAACGACGTCTCAAGAAGAGAGAATGAAAAGAGGGGTAAATTACCAAAATGAACATCTTATATGTATTACTAGTAGGAGAGCCCTCGCGTTGCGGCGGGAAGGCAATGGGAATTCGGTTGGTAGCATTTCGGTTCATTAGTGCCAACAATACCTGTGCGTTGGGATGAGACTTTTGCCTGCATAGAGTGAATGTCTAAAGTAGGGTTGTTCAAAAAGCTCATGGCTCGAAGCTCGCTCAAAACTCGCTCGAAAAAAGATCGGAGAAAGCTCGCTTGAAATCTGCTCGATTGTAAACGAGCCGAGCCTAGGTCGACTCGATTTCTAAACGAGCCGAGCCTTAGCTAGCCCCAGCTCGACTCGAGCTCGCTCGATTGGCTCGCTTGATTGGCTCGAATTATTTTATTTTAATTTATTATATATATACATGCATGCATATAATTATCGAGCCCATCTATTTTAACACATGTGCTTTTCTTTAATCCAGCTCAATTTCCTCTCACACTCCATAGTCCATATTTATAATTCCATATACTGAGTAACTGAGAGATGAGACTTCATTAAAAACACACTCAATAATAAGTATACGTTCCATTTTCCATCCTAACCCTAGACGCTCATATTCACCTCCGCCGCCGCTCATATTCACCTCCGCTATCGGCCACCGCTCATCCTCCGCCATCGGCCACCAATTCTCTGCTTAATTTTGTATTAGACGTATTTATTTAGTTTGTATTTGTTTGGTGTTGATCTCACCGTCATATTTATTTAGTTTAACTTGATTGTTACATATAATTGTTATTATTACAGGTAAACTCGAGCCAAATCGAGCCGAGCTGAGCCGGCTCGATTTAAAAACCGAGCCGAGCTTGAGCTCATATTTTTAGCTCGATTAAGAGTTCGAGCTCTAGCCGAGCCAGCTCGATTGAATATCGAGCCGACCTTGAGCTTGCCTTAGCTCGGACTCGGCTCGGCTCGGCTCTTGAACAAGCCTAGTCTAAAGTGTTGTTGTTCAAAGACATAAATAAATACAATTGAAGCTAAACGAAGGTGAACAAATACAAACGATGATCACATGTAAGAACACATAAATCGATTATTTCAATATATAAACTCAAAATTTTAGTGAAACATTACGACTAAAGTAAACAAGTTCAAAATAAGAAAACTAAAAAATTTATTCATATAGCTTAAGTATGATATCTCACATTATTCATGTATTTGTTGATGGATTTGTGTTGCCGAATAAGATAAGAAACTACTTATTTTTAAATAATTAGTTATTAGATTTTACAATTTCGTAGTTTATTTATTAAACTATGCGTAACGGGGCGACAAAGGTAGGTTTTTGGGCGAATTTGGGCTACAAAACCGCTCCCATACGATACCGGGACGATAAGTTGGGGGGGGGGGAGCATAGATTTGTCGTCTACTTGGGTTAAAAAGATATTATTTTATTAAATTAACAAACGGCAACCGTTGAAAGGGGAGGGGGGGGGGGGCTACAACATCACTACACCCTTAAAATGAAAATCGTCTATTTTCTTACATGGCATCACATGTTGAAAATCACCTCCATTATATAGCCCTCCATTACATATAGACTTGATGGTTAAGTGAATATTAATTGTGTTGAACTTTGGAGATTAAAAAGGTTACTTGCATAGTTGCATGAATTGTGGATCAATATTAAGCGGACAAAGTAAACTTGTTGGCCACGTTAATAATTAGTGGGTTTAAAATTCATAAAATAGACTTCCAAGGTTACTGGTTGGATTGTGAAGCACCTAGAAAAGTCATTTTGAGTTTATCCACATTTTAAATGAATCTGCAAATTTCCATGATAATCCACCTTGTTTAATTTTGAATTATAGTATTTGCATTCCACAATTAAATGACATGTGTTTGTATATATTCACGAAAGGGTGTTTATCCCAATGATATCCTATTGTGTTAAATGATGTCCCACCCTAGAGGTCGAGTTTTGCTTTTTGTAGTCTCGTTTTGTATATCAGGCTGAAGGCTTCTAGTCTTTCCTTTAAATGAGTGGTTATTTTTGTCAAGATGTTCAGGCTAGGGCATGCCTACAACTTTTATCTATGTCGACTTGAAAAGTCAAGCCATTCCGGAATTCGACTTTGACCCGGTAAAAGGCATAATTATCAAACAAAAATTATCCTCCAAATACTCTTTTTTTTTTTTTTTTTTCAGTTTTCAAAGAAGACCAATGAGCTGTTAATTGTGGGCTATAAGAGCAATAGAGCATTGCCATTGCTAGACCAGTCAAGCCCTTGCCATTTTGATTACATATGATTACCAAAACAATTCATCATGGTAATAATCTGAATCAATTAATGTGATGTGTACTTACAAAGCACTGAGAAAGAATATGAAGGAATTGGTACTTAATGCAAGGCAGGGAATAAACATCCCTTTGTAAGGATAAAACAAAGACCACTTGCCAACCAAAGTTGAGAGAACAAGAAACCCGAATGACAAATATCCTAATATCATTGTGGGGGTCCGATAGATACTTGCAGATAACAACATCCTTCCCTGTGATTGGTGTTCCGGATGCAGGCTGCAAATACAGATACAAAAGATCAATATAGTCCCCAAAAACTAATTGGTCTGTTTTATATGATAATCGCCTATCGAATTTTTTCAGTAAAGGGTTGTATGTAATAATATTAATAATACTAAAGACATAGTTTTGTGGTAATCTCCATAAGACCTGAAGTAACTTAATTCACTGCGTGTCAATCAATCAATGACTAAAATAAGTTAATAATTTTTATATAAAAGCACATACATGTTGAAAATCATGTGTCAAGAGTACCCAAATCAAGTCTCTAAATATAACCTTTCCATACAGCAATAAATACATAACGGGACATCCTTTAAAATCTCAAGTATGTATTTTAGTGTTGGTACATAGAGTCTATAGTGAAAAATTCAAGCTAATGAAAAACCACTATGCCTTACTATTGTTCTAATTTTGCATAGATTTGTTGCATATATTTCAAGCCCTATTTAAACTTATTTTTCTATTTTTTCCTTCAAAATCTTAGTTTGTAAGTCGTTTATTACTCGAGGCTTCATACTTAAATTATTGACGGTGTTAATATTATTAAAATTGTAAATCCACATCTAAGCATAACGTCTTTTCCTATATAGTTTTCTGTTAGGTATATATACACAATTATATGCTTTATATTATTTACAATTTACAAAGTCATCCAGTTCCTATATTCGACCCACCCGGTCTGATAAGGCAACCGGTTCGCTATATATCTAGTTTGGTTATGAAAACTTATATAATAAGAAATGTGCTCATAAATCTAACAAACATTTCTTACACACTAATGGGTCGGTATTGGGACGGGTATGGGACATGACTGTCACAATCAAGTATGGGTCGGCCCGTACATAAAGGAGGCCCGTCTTGACACCTCTTTACACATGTGGTGAATCTTTGATACTTACATTTTCTATATATGTTGTTTATAATGTTTGAATCAAGTCTCTACCGGATTGACCAACTTTTAATTCATTTGACCACCCCCATTAACGCACCTGTTAAGTGTTCATCAAGAGAAAATAAACACACAAATTCAAAACTTTGATCTGCTCACCTCTTAAGCAAGCCATGATCTCTTAATAGTCATAATCAGGATTTTCGCTTTTAAGTTTCCTTACGACAATTTGCAAATTTCAGAAACAGTAACATAAAGCGAACTTCAATGCGGTGGTTTGACCTTCTACCTGGAAATTTATATTCATTGTAATTATATATTTCATTACTAATATTTTGTTAAATTTTACCTAAAGTATAACTTACTTCTAAATTAACCTTCTGGAAATCAGAGTTCCTTAAGGATTAGAAATCCACAGGCCCGTTAATATCACGACCACAAACCATTTTAGCAGCATAACGAAATATTGTATCTGCATATCTTCCCGAATCCTGAAAAAAGATCCCCGTCTTCACTGACATTACAATCGAACATGTGCAAATTATTAACGAATGTACATGAACAAGAAATCCTCATTCGTTTAAATGTTCGTATTCAGTTTGTTCGGTAAAAGTTAAACAAACAAACACAAACATGCTTCGTTCGTGTAACTATTAGTTAGTTTGAATCAAGATAAACAAACAAGAACATTTATTTTATATACCTAATAAAAGGTTCGTTTACAGCCCTAAGGGTGAAATTTGAAGAAACTAATGCATATTCTGCTTACAGTTTATAAAGAGAAGATCCGTCAATCTTGGAAATGTAGTGTCTTTTAACGGCACACAACCAACAAATAGTAGATACATAATAAGTTAAAATTACCTATCTACCATTTGTCACCTACACTATTATGAGAGTAATAAAACTATTGGCTTCCCTATATTCAAAGACTGAACCTTGTAAATGGGACACTTCCAATATCCCAACAATTTGCCTACATTTTCACGATTTAGCCTAGCCAAGTCAAGTCAAGCACTTGAACAAAAACATACAAACTTGATCAAACATACCAAATCTTGAAAACACATACAAAAATTCACGATTCTTGGCATCACCTATTTTTGAAAAATAGGGCTCAAGATAGTTCCTTCAGTGTTTTTCCCTATTGCAAAGAGATATAACAACAATTTCATGCTTGTCTTTCATGTTTTCTTTTTAAACTACACTAACCGATGATGACCCGATAATGTTGCAAAATTTGCACATGCAACTTCGAAAAACTATCGAGTGTATCTCATCACATCCTTTAGCACATTAGTGTCTACACATCAAGAAAGAAATTCAATTAGTAAAAAATGATGCTTTTTCATAAACAACTGAGCTTCCTCACCAATAAATATTTTCATATGTTCTTTTTCAGTTTGGGCTTGTTCTATGTGTGATAATCAGTGATTTGACTTTAGGCCTTTGTTGCTAAACCCTGCAAAATCAAGATCTTTCCTTGTTTCAAATTTCTTCAAAACCCATACAAGATCTTTAAAAAACACAAAAATATGACAATATGCAATAACACAAATCATCAAAACATTCAAGTATTCAAATCTTTAAATTAATTCTATGCTAGAAACAATAAGTGAACCAATTGTATAACTTCTCTAACTCTGAGCAAAATCCTCACAGTCAATCGGGTAATTCAATTTCTACCCTTTAAACCCTAGCGATTTACATTTTACTCGAATTCATAAATCAATAAATCAGGGCAGACACAATCAAGAAAATTAGGGTTGTGATGATGTGTTAAATGATTTACGAAACAACAAGGCATAACTGAATCAAATACCTGAATCTGTATGACTGATAATAAGCATTGCCAGAGAGCAATTAATTTCCCGGCATCTTAAGGAGAGAGAAAGAAGCAGTTGAAGGGACTCCTATATGTGAGAGTAAAATGAATAGACATTGAATTGAAATTTATTCTCAATTAATCGATTGTCCATTAACATTCTCAATTATCGCCGGTAGGGAGAACGTGGGCGGAGAAGCACCGGTGGTCATAAACACCGCTTTAAAATTAACGACGTCTCCGGTAAAAGACAAAAAAGTGATCAATTATCATTTTGTCCTCCTAATATGTTATATAAGTAATATAGATAAGCTACAACATAGTAGCTTTTAGGAAATATTGATATCACTATTATTTGATAAAATAGTACTTATTCAAAATGCAGGAAAAGAAAAATCACCTACCTAACGCCTATCGATAACATCGGGTAGTCAACTAGAAACAAAAAAACCGAGCAATAACCAAATACTCACTTTGTTGTCCCTCACCACTTGTTATATTCAACTTTTGCAATGATGCAAATTCACATTTCCCTAAAAAATATGTTTGACCATAAAAGTCAAAATAAATACATAACATCTGTGAAAAATCAAAATCATTTGTTCAAGTTTCTTTTTGGACATTTTTGAGCCTCGGGGTTTATAAATCTATCTATGAAGATGATTCATGATACATGAATAACAATGAAAAACTACCCTATTAATAAAAAAATCCTCATTCTACTATGACTTTAAACGGTGTGCAGATTGCTGTCAAATGTATTTACCAAAGCAGAAAACCGAAACTTGTATCGTGTATGTAGATGGCAAGAAACACATCATCTTGCTGCAAAAATAGAATCGGAGAGGTTTTATTAATTGATATAGATTCAACACCGAGTTTTCCCTCCATTATTAATCAACCTTTTTGTTGAATCTTTTTAATCCTGCAAACGAAAAAAAAAAGATGAAATTGTAAAGTTAACAAAAGTGCGATATTTTTCAGTCTGTTATAAATTCTAACTCATTTTTGATCCCTTGTTAATTTGATACTTAGTTGACGGTTTCATCTATTGACCTGCTGAATGGTGTCGTGGAGGTTAAATGCGGACATGTCAAGCCACATCCTACCAGCTGTCAGGTATGCAGCTGATGTGGCATGACACGTGATCATTTAAGTTTTTACATCCACATTACCATTCAGCATATCAAAAATCATTTATTCTGTTTTTGGTTTGGTTTGAGCCCAAACGACCCACTCATGCACCCTACTAGGCACTAGACACTTGAATAATTATTAAACTTTATATTGCGATACTTGACAAAAACAATGAATTTAGTATTCACCTGAAAACGATCATGTTCTATCAATAGATCGCGCGCTATCACATCGTCCACAAGAAAGATGTTGCTAAGTCTTTACTTCATGCATAATGTTTTGTACTTTTCTAGATGTCTTGTCACAAAGTAGATAAACCTAGTATATCACAACTCTCATTGGCTGCTGACAATTCTTTAGCCAACATTGCATATGTATGAAAGTTAGGAATTCTGTTTTTTGATTCCATTAAACGTAAAAAACGCACACATGTATCCATGTCAGCATCTTTAGCAACCCCATCAATCAGAACCATCCAAACAATCTCATCAGCATCCCATTCTTGATCCAACATGTTCTCAAATAACTCACCAGCTATACCCGTTTGCCCAATTTTACACAAACCACAAATTACCGATTTATAAGATTTAATATTAGGTTCAAAACCGTCTCCTCGCGTCAAATTAAAGAACTCTAAAGCGGATTCAATTTTCAAATTCTTACAGTGAGCGAATATAAGCGAGGCATATATATTCACATCGCGAGTTATTGGCTTTTCTTCCATTTTGTGAACAAGCCAACCGCTTCTGTAATCTTACCTTCCTTACACAAGCCCGAGATTATGTTACTGTAAGTGTCAACCGTTGGTTCACACTTGTATTCTAACATTCTATCCAAAAGATTAGCAAAAGTCGACTTTTCTAAACCTTTCATCAAGACACAAAACGTTTGGTAGCTCAGTTTGCATCTCCTGTTGACCATTGTTTTAAGAAGTGAAAACACGCGATTCACTAGATTTAACGACACGTAACCATCGATTAACAAAGTATACGTCACGTGATCGGGAACAATTCCTTTATTTTCCATTTCGTTTAATAATATATCTGCTTTATCTACACTTCCTTCCCTACATAACCCGTAAATTAACGAACTATACGTTAATAAATTTGGCATGCAATTCTTGTTCCACATTTCATCAAAAATCTTGAACGCAAATTCGACATTACCGTTTCGACATAACCCATCGATTAAAGACGTGTAGGTAATCACATTTGGGGATAATTCTTTGTCGACCATTTCCTCAAAATAACTTTTGTGCTTCGCTTAATCGATTCGTTTTCGATAAACACGATATTATCGGGTTAAAACTTTCAACATCGGGCTTGTAATTACTCGTTTCCATCTTTTTTAACAACGAAAGTGCAGCTTCTACATCGCCTTTTTTGCAATAACCGTCTATTAAAGTCGTGAAATGGACTTTTTCGGTTTCAATCCTTGGTTAACCAGTTCATTTAAAAAAGTCAACGCTCGGTCAAGATCCTGAGTCTTACATAACCCTGAAATAACTTCAGCATAAGACCACTCATCTGGTTTGCATCCATTTGCCTTCATCAAACTCAATAACCTAACTGGGTTGTTTAAATCCCTTTGTATGATAAATCCAAAAATTAATGTGTTATACGTAACAACAGTCGGCAACGAGCCTACTTTCATCATTTTACTCAAAAGAACCATACCCTTTAGAAAGTTTTCCATCAAGCATAACATATTAATGATTTCATTATACGTCTCGGTGTTTGGAAAATTACCATTTTGCCCCTCCATCCAATCAAAAACAATAAAAGCAGCATCAAACCTACTTATCATACCTAACTCATGTATCAAAGCATTATTAATAACTGTGTTCGGAATCAAACCATCTTTTAACATCTTATGGTAAAAACCGACTGCTACTTCGGGCTACTGCGTACAAAACAACCCACTTATAAAAGCCGTGTAGGTATGCGCGTTTAACAAACAACCCGTTTTCTTCATAACAATTACAAGATCAATCGCCTCCTTCACGCGCCCACTTGCACATAACACGGAAATCGGCACCGTAAACGTATAAACAGTCGGTTCAATGTCCTTATCCATCATTTCATTCAACATATCCAACCCCTCATCGACCCAACCCGCATTGCACAACCCGATTATCAAATTCGTATACGTCGTGAATTATCCGATCAAACACCCGAAACGCAGATTCCAAATCACTAACCCTACAATACCCAAGAATCATTGAACTGCAAGTAAACACATCCGGACACAAATCATAGTCAACCATCTGGTCAAACAACACCTTCGCTTCCCGAACCATCCCCCGTTTACACAACAAGTTAATCATCGTGTTATACGTTAACAAACTCGGGCTAACAATATACCCAGCCATCCGTTCAAACACACCGCGCGCAGCTTCGACCATTTGAAACTTGGCCATTTGAATCAACAACGCGTTACAAACATATAAACTATACTGGACGCCTTTATTATTAAGCTCATTTAATTATTCAACAATATCCATAACTTGTTTCACATTTCGACACTGTTTGACCATCAAAACTCGAATCTGCTCGAGTGGGTGAGTTTGTGGCTGACGTGTTTCAATTCGAGGTTTTCGAACCAGCGGGGATGGGAGGATAATAACTTGGAGACATTGGTGACTAAAATAGGAGGGACGTGAGATTGTGATGAAAATGATAATATAGTTGTACGGAGAGTGAAGAGAGATTTAGGGTTTAGAGGTTTTACCATTTCGTTATGAATTGGTGATGGGGATTCATTTACGAGAGGTTATTAGCAGTATTGATGATGAATGGTGACATGATTGGATATGAGAACGTGGTCGATTCAAGACCATATCGAATGCCAAAAAGAAATAGTTGGGCTGTTACAACCTAACCACCAAGGGTTTAGTTGTGGTTCGATATTAGTTAGGAATTAGGATTTAAGAACCAGGGATGGGTTCCAACACGGGTGAAATCAGTAATGTAAATTGTTTGAACAAAATCTTACTAATCTTTAAAGTTCAAGTTGATACGATGTAACGATACTACTATCAAAGTTTAGAGTAGAGGTTTCTTCTTCTTCTTTTTTATTTTTACCTAAATAAATATTTCATATAAAACAAATACAATAGAGCAGATGAACGGATTAGCGGTCAACAAGCTGCGCCGTCATCCCCTTTTGAATGGCAAAGTCAATTCAACACAAGTCTTCTCTTGTTTAGCAATTTTTCCGTCTTCAGCCTTTATCACGGCTTACCTAGCAACAAACCCAGTGTCCCTAAGCCCACAAGAGGGGACACCTCAGTAAGTTCTACACAAGCATGCTTCCCCCACCCATCCAAACACAAGAATGTCCGTTGGTCGGAGAGTAGACCTTCCATCACGCGGATCCGACAGGAAATTCACAGGAGCCTTTTTTTGTCGAGATTCCCAACCGTTTTAACACATCACACAGGAAATCCTTGACCAAATAATGTATATATAAACCCCGGAAGTTCTTTGGAATGAACAGCATATTCACCAAAATTTTCTAAACAAACTTTACGGTAGACCTGGCAGGGCTCATCAATTGGGAACATGGGGATCATTAAACGATATTTAAGAATGGCCCTGTGTAACAACTTGGATTTTCCACTTATTAAATTTTGTCCGTTACCCGACCCGGTTTTATGTTCGGGAAATGACAATATAGTTGTACTGAGAGTGAAGAGAGATTTAGGGTTTAGAGGTTTTACCATTTGGTTATGAATTGGTGATGGGGATTCATTTACGAGAGGTTATTAGCAGTGTTGATGATGAATGGTGGCATGATTGGATGTGAGAACGTGGTCGATTTAAGACCATATCGAATGCCAGAAATAAATAGTTGGGCTGTTACAATCCAACCACCAAGGGTTTAGTTGTGGTTGGATATTAGTTAGGAATTAGGATTTAAGAACCAGGGATGGGTTCCAACACGGGTGAAATCAGTAATGTAAATTGTTTGAACAAAATCTTACTAATCTTTAAATTTCAAGTTGATACGATACTACTATCAAAGTTTAGAGTAGAGGTTTATTTTTCTTCTTCTTCTTCTTTTTTCTTTTAACATAAATAAATATTTCATATAAAACAAATACAATAGAGTAGAGGAACGGATTAACTGTCAACAAGCTACGCCGTCATCCCCTTTTGAATGGCAAAGTCAATTCAACACACGTCTTCTCTTGTTTAGCAATTTTTCCGTCTTCAGCCTTTATCACGGCTTACCTAGCAACAAACCCAGTGTCCCTAAGCCCACAAGAGGGGACACCTCAGTAAGTTCTACACAAGCATGCTTCCCCCACCCATCCAAACAAAAGAATGTCCGTTGGTCGGAGAGTAGACCTTCCATCACGCGGATCCGACAGGAAATTCACAGGAGCCTTTTTTTGTCGAGATTCCCAACCGTTTTAACACATCACACAGGAAATCCTTGACCAATTCATGTATATATAAACCCCGGAAGTTCTTTGGAATGAACAACATATTCACCAAAATTATCTAAACAAACTTTATGGTAGACCTGGCAGGGCTCATCAATTGGGAACATGGGGATCATTAAACGATATTTAAGAATGGCCCTGTGTAACAACTTGGATTTTCCACTTATTAAATTTTGTCCGTTACCCGACCCGGTTTTATGTTCGGGAAATGACAATATAGTTGTACGGAGAGTGAAGAGAGATTTAGGGTTTAGAGGTTTTACCATTTCGTTATGAATTGGTGACGGGGATTCATTTACGAGAGGTTATTAGCAGTGTTGATGATGAATGGTGGCATGATTGGATGTGAGAACGTGGTCGATTTAAGACCATATCGAATGCTAGAAATAAATAGTTGGGCTGTAACAATCCAACCACCAAGGGTTTAGTTGTGGTTGGATATTAGTTAGGAATTAGGATTTAAGAACCAGGGTTGGGTTCCAACACGGGTGAAATCAGTAATGTAAATTGTTTGAACAAAATTACTATTCTTTAAATTTCAAGTTGATACGATACTACTATCAAAGTTTAGAGTAGAGGTTTTTTTTTTCTTCTTCTTTTTTCTTTTAACCTAAATAAATATTTCATATAAAACAAATACAATATAGCAGAGGAACGGATTAGCGGTCAACAAGCTGCGCCGTCATCCACTTTTGAATGGCAAAGTCAATTCAACACACGTCTTCTTGTGTTTAACAATTTTTCCTTCTTCTGCCTTTATCACGGCTTACCTAGCAACAAACCCAGTGTCCCTAAGCCCGACAAGAGGGGACACCTCAGTAAGGTCTACACATGCATGCTTCCCCCACCCATCCAAACACAAGAATGTCCATTCGTCGGAGAGTAGACCTTCCATCACGCGGATCCGACAGGAAATTCACAGTTGCCTTTTTTTGTTGAGATTCCCAACCATTTTAACACATCACACAGGAAATCCTTGACCAAATCATGTATATATAAACCCCAGAAGTTCTTTGGAATGAACAACATATTCACCAAAATTATCTAAACAAACTTTACGGTAGATATGGCAGGGCTCATCAATTGGGAACATGGGGATCATTAAACGATATTCAAGAATGGCCCTGTGTAACAACTCAGATTTTCCACTTATTAAATTTTGTCCGTTACCCGGCCCGTTTTTATGTTCGGGAAATGATAATATAGTTGCACGGAGAGTGAAGAGAGATTTAGGGTTTAGAGGTTTTTCCATTTCGTTGTGAATTGGTGATGGGGATTCATTTACGAGAGGTTATTAGCAGTGTTGATGATGAATGGTGGCATGATTGGATGTGAGAACGTGGTCGATTTAAGACCATATCGAATGCCAGAAATAAATAGTTGGGCTGTTACAATCCAACCACCAAGGGTTTAGTTGTGGTTGGATATTAGTTAGGAATTAGGATTTAAGAACCAGGGATGGGTTCCAACACGGGTGAAATCAGTAATGTAAATTGTTTGAACAAAATCTTACTAATCTTTAAATTTCAAGTTGATACGATACTACTATCAAAGTTTAGCGTAGAGGTTTTTTCTTTATCTTCTTCTTCTTCTTCTTCTTCTTCTTCTTCTTCTTTCTTTTTACCTAAATAAATTTTTCATATAAAACAAATACAATAGAGCAGAGGAACGGATTAGCGGTCAACAAGCTGCGTGGTCACTCCTTTTGAATGGCAAAGTCAATTCAACACACGTCTTCTCGTGTTTAGCAATTTTTCCTTCTTCTGCCTTTATCACGGCTTACCTAGCAACAAACCCAGTGTCCCTAATCCCGAAAAGAGGGGACACCTCAGTAAGGTCTACACAAGCATGCTTCCCCCACCCATCCAAACACAAGAATGTCCGTTGGTCGGAGATTAGACCTTCCTTCACGCGGATCCGACAGGAAATTCACAGGATCCTTTTTTGTCGAGATTCCCGTTCGTTTTAACACATCATAAAGGAAATCCTTGACCAAATCATGTATATATATAAACCCCGGAAGTTCTTTGGAATGAAAAGCATATTCACCAAAATTATCTAAACAAACTTTATGGTAGACCTGGCAGGCTCATCAATTGGGAACATGGGGATAATTAAACGATATATAAGAATGGCCCTGTGTAACAACCTGGATTTTCCACTTATTAAATTTTTTCCGTTACCCGACCCGTTTTTATGTTCGGGAAATGATAATATAGTTGTATAGAGAGTGAAGAGAGATTTAGGGTTTAGAGGTTTTACCATTTCGTTATGAATTGGTGATGGGGATTCATTTACGAGAGGTTATTAGCAGTGTTGATGATGAATGGTGGCATGATTGGATGTGAGAACATGGTCGATTCAAGACCATATCTAATGCCAGAAAGAAATAGTTGGGCTGTTACAACCAAACCACCAAGGGTTTAGTTGTGGTTGGATATTAGTTATGAATTATGATTTAAAAACCAGGGATGGGTTCCAACACGGGTGAAATCAGTAATGTAAATTGTTTGAACAAAATCTTACTGATCTTTAAAGTTCAAGTTGATACGATACTACTATCAAAGTTTAGAGTAGAGGTTTCTTCTTCTTCTTCTTCTTCTTCTTCTTCTTCTTCTTTCTTTTTACCTTAATAAATATTTCATAAAAAACAAATACAATAGAGCAGAGGAACGAATTAGCGGTCAACAAGCTGCGCCGTCACCCCCTTTTGAATGGCAAAGTCAATTCAACACACGTCTTCTCGTGTTTAGCAATTTTTCATTCTTCTGCCTTTATCACGGCTTACCTAGCAACAAACCCAGTGTCCCTAAGCCCGACAAGAGGGGACACCTCAGTAAGGTCTACACAAGAATGTCCATTGGTCGGAGAGTAGACCTTCCTTCACGCGGATCCGACTGGAAATTCACAGGAGCCTTTTTTTTTGTCGAGATTCCCGCCCGTTTTAACACATCACAAAGGAAATCCTTGACCAAATCATGTATATATATTAACCCCGGAAGTTCTTTGGAATGAACAGCATATTCACCAAAATTATCTAAATAAACTTTACGGTAGACCTGGCAGGGCTCATCAATTGGGAACATGGGGATCATTAAACGATATTTAAGAATGGCCCTGTGTAACAACTTGGATTTTCCACTTATTAAATTTTGTCCGTTACCCGACCCGGTTTTATGTTCGGGAAATGACAATATAGTTGTACGGAGAGTGAAGAGAGATTTAGGGTTTAGAGGTTTTACCATTTCGTTATGAATTGGTGACGGGGATTCATTTACGAGAGGTTATTAGCAGTGTTGATGATGAATGGTGGCATGATTGGATGTGAGAACGTGGTCGATTTAAGACCATATCGAATGCCAGAAATAAATAGTTGGGCTGTAACAATCCAACCACCAAGGGTTTAGTTGTGGTTGGATATTAGTTAGGAATTAGGATTTAAGAACCAGGGTTGGGTTCCAACACGGGTGAAATCAGTAATGTAAATTGTTTGAACAAAATTACTATTCTTTAAATTTCAAGTTGATACGATACTACTATCAAAGTTTAGAGTAGAGGTTTTTTTTTTCTTCTTCTTTTTTCTTTTAACCTAAATAAATATTTCATATAAAACAAATACAATATAGCAGAGGAACGGATTAGCGGTCAACAAGCTGCGCCGTCATCCACTTTTGAATGGCAAAGTCAATTCAACACACGTCTTCTTGTGTTTAACAATTTTTCCTTCTTCTGCCTTTATCACGGCTTACCTAGCAACAAACCCAGTGTCCCTAAGCCCGACAAGAGGGAACACCTCAGTAAGGTCTACACATGCATGCTTCCCCCACCCATCCAAACACAAGAATGTCCATTCGTCGGAGAGTAGACCTTCCATCACGCGGATCCGACAGGAAATTCACAGTTGCCTTTTTTTGTTGAGATTCCCAACCATTTTAACACATCACACAGGAAATCCTTGACCAAATCATGTATATATAAACCCCAGAAGTTCTTTGGAATGAACAACATATTCACCAAAATTATCTAAACAAACTTTACGGTAGATATGGCAGGGCTCATCAATTGGGAACATGGGGATCATTAAACGATATTCAAGAATGGCCCTGTGTAACAACTCAGATTTTCCACTTATTAAATTTTGTCCGTTACCCGGCCCGTTTTTATGTTCGGGAAATGATAATATAGTTGCACGGAGAGTGAAGAGAGATTTAGGGTTTAGAGGTTTTTCCATTTCGTTGTGAATTGGTGATGGGGATTCATTTACGAGAGGTTATTAGCAGTGTTGATGATGAATGGTGGCATGATTGGATGTGAGAACGTGGTCGATTTAAGACCATATCGAATGCCAGAAATAAATAGTTGGGCTGTTACAATCCAACCACCAAGGGTTTAGTTGTGGTTGGATATTAGTTAGGAATTAGGATTTAAGAACCAGGGATGGGTTCCAACACGGGTGAAATCAGTAATGTAAATTGTTTGAACAAAATCTTACTAATCTTTAAATTTCAAGTTGATACGATACTACAATCAAAGTTTAGCGTAGAGGTTTTTTCTTTATCTTCTTCTTCTTCTTCTTCTTCTTCTTCTTTCTTTTTACCTAAATAAATTTTTCATATAAAACAAATACAATAGAGCAGAGGAACGGATTAGCGGTCAACAAGCTGCGTGGTCACTCCTTTTGAATGGCAAAGTCAATTCAACACACGTCTTCTCGTGTTTAGCAATTTTTCCTTCTTCTGCCTTTATCACGGCTTACCTAGCAACAAACCCAGTGTCCCTAATCCCGAAAAGAGGGGACACCTCAGTAAGGTCTACACAAGCATGCTTCCCCCACCCATCCAAACACAAGAATGTCCGTTGGTCGGAGATTAGACCTTCCTTCACGCGGATCCGACAGGAAATTCACAGGATCCTTTTTTGTCGAGATTCCCGTTCGTTTTAACACATCATAAAGGAAATCCTTGACCAAATCATGTATATATATAAACCCCGGAAGTTCTTTGGAATGAAAAGCATATTCACCAAAATTATCTAAACAAACTTTATGGTAGACCTGGCAGGCTCATCAATTGGGAACATGGGGATAATTAAACGATATATAAGAATGGCCCTGTGTAACAACCTGGATTTTCCACTTATTAAATTTTTTCCGTTACCCGACCCGTTTTTATGTTCGGGAAATGATAATATAGTTGTATAGAGAGTGAAGAGAGATTTAGGGTTTAGAGGTTTTACCATTTCGTTATGAATTGGTGATGGGGATTCATTTACGAGAGGTTATTAGCAGTGTTGATGATGAATGGTGGCATGATTGGATGTGAGAACATGGTCGATTCAAGACCATATCTAATGCCAGAAAGAAATAGTTGGGCTGTTACAACCAAACCACCAAGGGTTTAGTTGTGGTTGGATATTAGTTATGAATTATGATTTAAAACCCAGGGATGGGTTCCAACACGGGTGAAATCAGTAATGTAAATTGTTTGAACAAAATCTTACTGATCTTTAAAGTTCAAGTTGATACGATACTACTATCAAAGTTTAGAGTAGAGGTTTCTTCTTCTTCTTCTTCTTCTTCTTCTTCTTCTTCTTCTTCTTCTTCTTCTTCTTCTTCTTCTTCTTCTTCTTCTTCTTCTTCTTCTTCTTCTTCTTCTTCTCTTTTTACCTTAATAAATATTTCATAAAAAACAAATACAATAGAGCAGAGGAACGAATTAGCGGTCAACAAGCTGCGCCGTCACCCCCTTTTGAATGGCAAAGTCAATTCAACACACGTCTTCTCGTGTTTAGCAATTTTTCATTCTTCTGCCTTTATCACGGCTTACCTAGCAACAAACCCAGTGTCCCTAAGCCCGACAAGAGGGGACACCTCAGTAAGGTCTACACAAGAATGTCCATTGGTCGGAGAGTAGACCTTCCTTCACGCGGATCCGACTGGAAATTCACAGGAGCCTTTTTTTTTGTCGAGATTCCCGCCCGTTTTAACACATCACAAAGGAAATCCTTGACCAAATCATGTATATATATTAACCCCGGAAGTTCTTTGGAATGAACAGCATATTCACCAAAATTATCTAAATAAACTTTACGGTAGACCTGGCAGGGCTCATCAATTGGGAACATGGGGATCATTAAACGATATTTAAGAATGGCCCCGTGTAACAACTCGGATTTTCCACTTATTAAATTTTTTCCGTTACCCGACCCGTTTTTATGTTCGGGAAATTTTATCAAGAAAAATATTGTGCTATTCGAGTCATTATTATTTTTTAATTATTTATTATTATATTTTTTTAATATATATATATAAAACAACTTTGATAAACATACAATTATCACCCTAATTTATACTTTAAGTCTATTGTGTATCCACCTCCATAGTCTAGGGACCCAGTTGCAATTTCTGTTATATTATTATAATATTAAACTCTTAACCTATTTACCTAATAAACCCGTTTACCCGTAATCAAGATCCAAGCCCGTAACCCGTGACCCGTTTACGTATCTTGCACCTTAATCTTCGATGTTAACTTAGAATTTATTTGTGTTTATGATTCTTCATTCCTATATCGGCTTTACCAACTCAATCAATTAGGAAACAACGATCAATTTGATGTGTATTAACACATATTACAAACCGCCAATACCTTAGATAGGTAATATACTTAATCAATTAATCATAATGCAATTCGATGCGTCTGCACCTTCCCTATGTCAGAGTGATCTAAACCCCTGTAAGGCCCCGGTCCCGGTGTCCTAATTTGGCACTGGATTTACTAATAAACACAGTTCTAAATATCAGAGTTAATTAAAACTTTTTGCGAAAATAATAACGTTAATCATATATTACATAATACTCTAAAACCTGTCTTAACATCTTTCAGATTTGTCTTTCAAAATAAAGTATCATATATTACATAATACTCTAAAACCTTTTAATTCTTATAACCTTACTGTAATAACCAAAGTTGATAAAACTAATTTAAACACTCAAATGTTCAAGTAATTATATATAAAAATTTTTATTAATTGAGTAGTTCATGTACACTCACAAACATCTATACAAAAGTACAAACCATATCATCGTCACCATCAATATAGATGGCAGCGGCTGCCATAGACAGCCGGCAACGGTAACAGTAGAGCAAGAGTCAGTCAGAATCTTATCATCATCGGGTCAAAGCAAATGGCGCAAAGAATAAAACGGATAACATAAGGCACCACTCATTTCCCCGCTACCATAGACAACCGGAGCCGCCCGTCTCGTTGTTTCTCTCTCTAGAACCCACCCTTCATCCTTCTTTCTCTCTCTTTCCCTCTTTCTCTCATAAAGAGAGAGAAACTTAAGAAAATGTGAAAAGTGAAAATTGAAAAATAAAGTAAAGCAAATCAGATGAACCAGTGGGTTTGTCATAAAGCTAAGCAGACAAAGACATGTTACAAAGGAAGTTCATTGAGCTGGTAGGTTGAGGACGCTTCCAATGGTTGTAAATTACGCATAAAAAGTTGGAGCAGAAGAACAGTAGAAGTTTGTGAGTGTCCGTGAACTTCTCAATTAATCATATATATATATAATTAATCATAACATTCTCTTCAAGATGCCAGTATCTTCAGTCCAATGCCATGTGCCCTTATTCAAGCAAGCTGCCTTAGCATATTCACATACGTGCATACTAAAAGTCTGCTACGCTGAGTTCGTTCTAGTTAATCAAAAAACATACTTTACATTCATATATTCGTGCCCGAAGGTACGTATTACATACTTAACATATTTATCATTCTTCCATACATACTTTCATTCTTTCATATTTTCTTTCTTTAACATACACAGTACATTCATAATTATTCTTACATTATAAATAGCATTTCGCCCTACGTATCTCGGATATTATTAGGGTACGGTGCCCTCCACCCTCGGATATTATTAGGGTCTAGTGCCCTTCATCCTCGGATATTATTAGGGTCTGGTGCCCTCCATCCTCGGATATTATTAGGGTTTGGTGGCCTCCATCCTCAGATATTATAAGGGTATGGTGACCTTCTTCCTATACAACCATACTGTCATGCATTCATGTCATTACTTTCATATTTATGCAATTTAATTCAAACTCTTAACATCTCCTAAATCATTCATATATCATTTATACATCAATCATAAAACATTCACATATCATACACTTACCACTTAAGGTAAGTGTATGGTAAGTGTATTTACTAATCACACCAAGTATGCACACATCCCCGAAAACATAATAAGGAAATGGGACAAGAAACTCACCTGGATTCTATTACATTCAGAGTTAATAGTAATCCCCTTCCTTAGCCGTGTACGATTGACTGTAATAAGGCACATAAGTTAACTACTACTCTAGTGCTCATTTACTTACTTGGCCCTTCTTTCTAGGTCTTTCTCATCTTTAACATTACCTTCCATTATTAATTAGTTCCTTGTTCTTAGTGTATATATCGTACAAGTTCATATTCTTTGCTCATATACATATACATTATACATACATTTCATACATACGTTATACATGAATATATGAAATATATACACACACACACACACACATATATATATATATGGCAGACGTACATACACGTCCTATATACATACACGACATACATACATACATACATACATACATACATACATACATACATACATACATACATACATACATATATATATGCCCATATACGTCATATATATACATATACGGCATACACATACATATACGCCCATACAAATACATCATACATATACATATACGGCATACACAAACATACACGCCCATACATATACTTCATACATATAGAACATACATATACACATACATATACACCCATACATATACGTCACAGATACACATATACGACATACATATATATACGCCCATGCATATACGACCTATACTTATGCGGCTTATACATATACGGCCTATACTTATATGACTTATATGTTTAGACCAACTTTCCACTTGGCGTTTTTTTAGGTTTTTCTTCGATTCTAGCACCGTGGGCCGTTGTTAACCACCATGGTTGGCCGGATTTTGGTCGTTTATAATCCACGTAGCTTCGGGATGTCCAGATCTAAGCTAAGGTGGCCGTTAAGCTCGTTTTTGGTTGATTAAACGCCCGGATAAAGCTAGATCTAGATTCAAACGGCTCATTCGACATCCCGAGGGCTGCAGTGTCGGGTTCTAAATTATTGGGTCAGCTGAGATAAGCGATTTCTTACCTTCGGTTGGTCTTGGATAGTTGAATATAATAGTGTAGAAGGTGGTTGGCTTATGTGCGTGTTTTTGATTGTGTAGGCTAGTGTGTAGAATGGATGGAGATAGAAATGATTAGGGTTTAAGGGGTATTTATACTCCTTAAGCCCATGAACCTTAGGCCCATCTTCATCTAAGTCCATGATTTAATTCCTTTTATTTTAACACACCATCCTTTTATCATTATTATTATACTAGTTTGAGGCCCATGCGTTACACGATTAGTTATTGAAAATACAATATTTAATAAATAAGCAGTATACAATAAACAATAAACCCGTTAAACACTATTTATATAGTTGTTGTACAATAGTCTTTGAAACAATTTTAAAGTAAAAGATAATTATAAATGTCAAATGTTTGATAAAAATATAGGAATGTAAATATTAAATTAACAAATTTTGAAGCATAAATTAAAAAATGATAACTATTATTTTTACAATTAAAAATTTGTTAATAAGGGTGAGGTTTAATGTAAGAGTAACAAGTGGCAAAACTTGTAGTCTTTTATTATAGAGTGTAGATTATTATTATTTTTCTAATAACTTAAATTAATTCTTTCAACGTAATTAATATTTTAATATTATTCCTAGAAATTCAGGATGTTATAAGTCTACCCTCCTTAAACAGATCTAGGTAAAACTTGCGCATCTCTTCTTCTACCTCCCAAGTGGCATCCGATCCCTTGGTGTTTACATATCACTTTAACTAAGGGAATAACTTTATGACGGAGTTGCTGTTCCTTACGGTCCACTATCTCAATAGGTTGCTCGATATAGTTTAACTGCTCATCAACCAAAATATCTATTAATGGCATGTGGGACGTGCCATCAGCTAGACATTTCCTCAAGTGAGAGACATGAAATGTAGAGTGAATCCCTTCTAACTCTTCAGGAAATCCAGCTTGTAAGCCACTTCGCCCACACGATCGATGATCTTAAACGGTCCAATGTACCTTGGACATAATTTTCCTCTATTTCTGAAACGAATATCCCCTTCCAAGGCGAGACCTTGAGCATTACATTGTCACCAATGTTGAACTCAATCAGTCGTCGCCGCTTATCAGCATAGGACTTCTGGCGATCTTGAGTAACTTTCATTCTTGCCTTGATCTGATCAAACTTAAAGAGGTTTCCTGCACCATTTCTATATCTTCAACTCTTTCTGACCAATCTCTCCCCAGCATACAGGAGTTCTATAATTTCTATCATACAACATTTTAAACGGTGGCATACCAATACTAGAGTGGTAGATTTTGTTATAAGAGAATTCGGCAAGATAAAAATGATCATCCCAACTTCCTCTAAAATCTAAGCATAAACACGTAGCATATCCTCAAGGGTTTGGATAGTCTTTTCGGACTGCCCATTTGTTTGATGATGATACGTCGTACTGATGTTCAGTCTTGTTCCCATAGCTTCATCGAACTTCTTCCAGAATCTCGAAGTAAAGCGAGTATCTCTATCAGACACGATCGATAACGACACTCCATGCTTAGTCACAACCTCTTTTATTTACACATTTTCTAACGTTTCTGAGGAGATGGCCTCGCGTATAGGTAGAAAGTGAGCACTTTTCGTTAAACGGTCCACTATCACCCAAATGGTATCATGATGTTTAGCTGTACGCGGTAGCTTAGTTATGAAATACATGGTGATGTGTTCCCATTTCCATTATGGTATTTCTATAGGCTACATCTTCCCATAAGGTTTCTGTTGCTCTACTTTGACTTGTAAGCAAGCTAAGCACTTACTGACATACTCTACCACATCATTTTTCATACCTGGCCACCAATAGTCTCTCTTCAGATGCTAATACATCTTGGTGGATCCTGGATGAATCAAGTATCTCGACTTGTGAGCTTCATCTAAGATTCGGCCTCTAAGATTTCCATGGCGTGGAATCCACATACTGTCAAACCTAGTCTTCACACCATGAGTGTTATCCATCAACTCGTCTTGTTGCCCGAAAATTATTTCCTTTTTCATTAACTCTTCATTTATAAGCACCTTAGACTGTTCCTTGATGATATCTCCAAAGAGATCTGAGTTAATGATCAACTTATAAACTTCACTGTTGCAATGACTTCTTTATTCTTAAGGCTTAGTGTGTCGGCGTCCATATTAGCCTTACCAATATATTATTTAATATTTCAGTCATAGTCCTTGATCAACTCCAACCATCTCCTTTGTCTCATATTCAACTCTTTCTGCTCGAAGAAGTACTTCAAACATTTATGATCTGTATAAATATTACACCTAATACCATATATATAATGCCTCCATATATTGAGAGCAGGCACTACTACTGCTAACTCTAAGTCACGCGTCAGATAAGTACTTTCATGAACTTTCAACTGTCTGGATGAATAAGTTATCACTTTTCCTTATTGCATTAACACGCAACCTAACCCACGATGTGAAGCATCAGTACAAACAACCAAATCCTCGTCACCATCGGGTAGAGCAAAGATTGGAGCTTGCGTGAGTCTTTTATTCGATTCCTCAAAAGCTTCATCCCGAAACTTACTTCAATTGAATATTACAGACTTTCGGGTCATACCGGTCAACGGTGCGGCTATCTTGGAGAAGGCTTCGATGAATCTCCTATAATAGCCCACCAACCCTATGAGGTTTCGTATATTAGTTGGGTTTTGCGGAGTCTTCCAATTCATTATCGCCCCAATCTTAGCTGGGTCCACAATAATCCCTTCAGGATTGATTACGTGACCTAGAAATTGTACCTCACGTAGCTAGGATGCGCACTTTAAGAACTTAGCATACAATTTCTCTTCCTTCAAAATCTCCAATACTTCTCTTAGATGCTCAGCGTGGTCAGACTCGCTCTTTGAATAAATCAATATATCATCAATGAAATCGATAACTGACTTGTCTAACATCGACCAACATACCATATTCATCGTGTCAATAAATGCTGCAGGAGCATTCATTAGACCGAATGACATCACGAGGAACTCCTAGTATCCATACCGCATCCGAAACGCTGTCTTAGGGATGTCTGCCTCTTTCACCTTCAACTGATGATAGCCTGATCTAAGGTCTATTCGTGAGAACCAACTCGAACCTCGTAGTTGATCAAACAAATCATCAATTCCTGACAACGAATACCAGTTCTTCATCGTAAGCTTGTTCAACTCATGATAGTCTATACATATTCTCATACTTCCATCCTCCTTCTTAACAAACAACACCAGTGCACCCCACAGGGAAACACCCAGTCTAATGAAACCTTTGTCTAGGAGTTCTTGTAGTTGGGTCATCAATTGTTTCATCTTGGATGGCGCTAGGTGGTAAGGTGCTTTCGTGACGGGCTGTGTTCCTGGTATTAAGTCTATCTGGAATTCTACTTCACGCTCCGGTGGCAACCATGGAAGGTCCTCAGGGAACACTTATGGATAGTTGCGCACCACAGGAACATCTTTCACTTCTTTCGTCTCGGCCGTAGCTTTGACAACATACGCCAAGTAGGCACTGCACCCTCGTCTTAACAAAGCTTCGGCTTTTATCATCGAAATGACATTAAGACCTGAACTTTCTTTATCACCATAAACTGTCACCGTATCACCATCCAAGGATTTTAACCTAATTAATCTACTCTTACACACTATCTGAGCTTCAAACTCAGATAGCCAATCCATTCCCAGAACCACGTCAAAACTTCATAAGGTCATAACATACAGGGTAATAGGTAACTCACGTCCCTCCAATTCTATCATATAAACCTTAACCATTCTCATTATCCGAACCGAGGTTTCACTAGCGGTTTCTACTATGAAAGTTTCAGGCACACGCCAATATTTCATTTTTGCTAACCTACTAAATGTCAATGTCGTAGTTACAAAACTTCTATTCGCGCTAGAATCAAACAATACAGAAGCTGATATATCGTTTACTAGAAACGTACATGTCACAACATCGGGATCTGCTTGGCCTACTCTTGGGTCAGCATGTAGGCCCTGATCCTTGGCTTCGACTGGTCGGCATCCTTCTTTCCGCTTCCCCCCAGCTTCACGATCGGTGCACTCCCTTGCCATATGGCCCGTCTTACCGCATTTGTAACACACGAGCTTTGCATTGCATTCATTAGCATAGTGCCCCACCTTTCCACACTTATACCACGCATTTGTAACACACGAGGTTTTTCCATTTCGTTGTGAATTGGTGACGGGGATTCATTTACGAGAGGTTATTAGCAGTGTTGATGATTAATGGGGGCATGATTGGATGTGAGAACGTGGTCGATTCAAGACCATATCGAATGCCAGAAAGAAATAGTTGGGCTGTTACAATCCAACCACTAAGGGTTTAGTTGTGGTTGGATATTAGTTGGAATTAGGATTTAAGAACCAGGGATGGGTATCAACACGGGTGAAATCAGTAATGTAAATTGTTAGAACAAAATCTTACTAATCTTTAATGTTCAAGTTCATACGATACTACTATCAAAGTTTAGCGTAGAGGTTTTTTCTTTATCTTCTTCTTCTTCTTCTTCTTTTTTCTTTTTACCTAAATAAATTTTTCATATAAAACAAATACAATAGAGCAGAGGAACGGATTAGCGGTCAACAAGCTGCGTGGTCACTCCTTTTGAATGGCAAAGTCAATTCAACACACGTCTTCTCGTGTTTAGCAATTTTTCCTTCTTCTGCCTTTATCACGGCTTACCTAGCAACAAACCCAGTGTCCCTAATCCCGAAAAGAGGGGACACCTCAGTAAGGTCTACACAAGCATGCTTCCCCCACCCATCCAAACACAAGAATGTCCGTTGGTCGGAGATTAGACCTTCCTTCACGCGGATCCGACAGGAAATTCACAGGATCCTTTTTTGTCGAGATTCCCGTTCGTTTTAACACATCATAAAGGAAATCCTTGACCAAATCATGTATATATATAAACCCCGGAAGTTCTTTGGAATGAAAAGCATATTCACCAAAATTATCTAAACAAACTTTATGGTAGACCTGGCAGGCTGATCAATTGGGAACATGGGGATAATTAAACGATATTTAAGAATGGCCCTGTGTAACAACCTGAATTTTCCACTTATTAAATTTTTTCCGTTACCCGACCCGTTTTTATGTTCGGGAAATGATAATATAGTTGTATAGAGAGTGAAGAGAGATTTAGGGTTTAGAGGTTTTACCATTTCGTTATGAATTGGTGATGGGGATTCATTTACGAGAGGTTATTAGCAGTGTTGATGATGAATGGTGGCATGATTGGATGTGAGAACATGGTTGATTCAAGACCATATCTAATGCCAGAAAGAAATAGTTGGGCTGTTACAACCAAACCACCAAGGGTTTAGTTGTGGTTGGATATTAGTTTGGAATTATGATTTAAAAACCAGGGATGGGTTCCAACACGGGTGAAATCAGTAATGTAAATTGTTTGAACAAAATCTTACTGATCTTTAAAGTTCAAGTTGATACGATACTACTATCAAAGTTTAGAGTAGAGGTTTCTTCTTCTTCTTCTTCTTCTTCTTTCTTTCTTTCTTTTTACCTTAATAAATATTTCATAAAAAACAAATACAATAGAGCAGAGGAACGAATTAGCGGTCAACAAGCTGCGCCGTCACCCCCCTTTTGAATGGCAAAGTCAATTCAACACACGTCTTCTCGTGTTTAGCAATTTTTCCTTCTTCTGCCTTTATCACGTCTTACCTAGCAACAAACCCTGTGTCCCTAAGCCCGACAAGAGGGGACACCTCAGTAAGGTCTACACAAGAATGTCCATTGGTCGGAGAGTAGACCTTCCTTCACGCGGATCCGACTGGAAATTCACAGGAGCCTTTTTTTTTGTCGAGATTCCCGCCCGTTTTAACACATCACAAAGGAAATCCTTGACCAAATCATGTATATATATTAACCCCGGAAGTTCTTTGGAATGAACAGCATATTCACCAAAATTATCTAAATAAACTTTACGGTAGACCTGGCAGGGCTCATCAATTGGGAACATGGGGATCATTAAACGATATTTAAGAATGGCCCTGTGTAACAACTCGGATTTTCCACTTATTAAATTTTTTCCGTTACCCGACCCGTTTTTATGTTCGGGAAATTTTATCAAGAAAAATATTGTGCTATTCGAGTCATTATTATTTTTTAATTATTTATTATTATATTTTTTTAATATATATATATAAAACAACTTTGATAAACATACAATTATCACCCTAATTTATACTTTAACTCTATTGTGTATCCACCTCCATAGTCTAGGGACCCAGTTGCAATTTCTGTTATATTATTATAATATTAAACTCTTAACCTATTTACCTAATAAACCCGTTTACCCGTAATCAAGATCCAAGCCCGTAACCCGTGACCCGTTTACGTATCTTGCACCTTAATCTTCGATGTTAACTTAGAATTTATTTGTGTTTATGATTCTTCATTCCTATATCGGCTTTACCAACTCAATCAATTAGGAAACAACGATCAATTTGATGTGTATTAACACATATTACAAACCGCCAATACCTTAGATAGGTAATATACTTAATCAATTAATCATAATGCAATTCGATGCGTCTGCACCTTCCCTATGTCAGAGTGATCTAAACCCCTGTAAGGCCCCGGTCCCGGTGTCCTAATTTGGCACTGGATTTACTAATAAACACAGTTCTAAATATCAGAGTT